>NC_049983.1:27071645-27076462 GCF_000003815.2 Branchiostoma floridae
AGTCACTAGACCACACTTAGTCCTACATCTACAGTAAACCTGCCCACTTGTGAGAGGCAAAGACATGAAAAGTCACCAGATCACACTTAGTCTGACACCTACAGAAAACCGGCCACACTGTGAGAGACAAAGACATGACAAGTCATCAGGCCACACTTAGTCCTACACCTACAGAAAACCTGCCCACTTGTGAGAGGCAAAGACATGAAAAGTCACCAGACCACACTTAGTCCTACACCTACAGAAAACCTGCCCACTTGTGAGAGGCAAAGACATGAAAAGTCACCAGACCACACTTAGTCCTACACCAACAGAAAACCTGCCCACTTGTGAGAGGTAAAGACATGAAAAGTCACTAGACCACACTTAGTCCTACATCTACAGAAAACCTGCCCACTTGTGAGAGGCAAAGACATGAAAAGTCACCAGGCCACCCTTAGTCCTACACTTACAGAAAACCTGCCCACTTGTGAGAGGCAAAGACATGAAAAGTCACTAGACCACACTTAGTCCTACATCTACAGAAAACCTGCCCACTTGTGAGAGGCAAAGACATGAAAAGTCACCAGATCACACTTAGTCTTACACCTACAGAAAACCTGCCCACTGTGAGAGGCAAAGACATGAAAAGTCACCAGGCCACACTTAGTCCTACACCTACAGAAAACCTGCCCACTTGTGAGAGGCAAAGACATGAAAAGTTACCAGACCACACTTAGTCCTACACCTACAGAAAACCTGCCCACTTGTGAGAGGCAAAGACATGAAAAGTCACCAGACCACACTTAGTCCTACACCTACAGAAAACCTGCCCACTGTGAGAGGCAAAGACATGAAAAGTCACCAGACCACACTTAGTCCTACACCTACAGAAAACCTGCCCACTTGTGAGAGGCAAAGACACGAAAAGTCACCAGGCCACACTTAGTCCTACACCTACAGAAAACCTGCCCACTTGTGAGAGGCAAAGACATGAAAAGTCACCAGATCACACTTAGTCTGACACCTACAGAAAACCGGCCACACTGTGAGAGGCAAAGACATGAAAAGTCACCAGGCCACACTTAGTCCTACACCTACAGAAAACCTGCCCACTTGTGAGAGGCAAAGACATGAAAAGTCACCATGACCACACTTAGTCCTACACCTACAGAAAACCTGCCCACTTGTGAGAGGCAAAGACATGAAAAGTCACCATGACCACACTTAGTCCTACACCTACAGAAAACCTGCCCACTTGTGAGAGGCAAAGACATGAAATAGTCACCAGACCACACTTAGTCCTACACCTACAGAAAACCTGCCCACTTGTGAGAGGCAAAGACATGAAAAGTCACCAGTCCACACTTAGTCCTACACCTACAGAAAACGAGAGGCAAAGACATGAAAAGTCATCAGACCACACTTAGTCCTACACCTACAGAAAACCTGCCCACTGTGAGAGGCAAAGACATGAAAAGTCATCAGACCACACTTAATCCTACACCTACAGAAAACCTGCCCACTGTGAGAGGTAAAGACATGAAAAGTCACCAGACCACACTTAGTCCTACACCTACAGAAAACCTGCCCACTGTGAGAGACAAAGACACGAAAAGTCACCAGGCCACACTTGGTCCTACACCTACATCTACAGAAAACCTGCCCACTGTGAGAGGCAAAGACATGAAAAGTCACCAGACCACACTTAGTCTTACACCTACAGAAAACCTGCCCACTTGTGAGAGGCAAAGACATGAAAAGTCACCAGGCCACACTTAGTCCTACACCTACAGAAAACCTGCCCACTTGTGAGAGGCAAAGACATGAAAAGTCACCAGGCCACACTTAGTCTTACACCTATCAGAAAACCTGCCCACTCGTGAGAGGCAAAGACACAAGAAGTTACCAGGCCACACTTAGACACACCTGGACACACCTGTCCGAGGTGCTGACCAGTTGGCTGCACTGTTTGTTACACCAGCTTAACCCCTCTTTAACCCACAACATGCTTAGTTCAGTAGACCCTTGACCCGCTGTATATAAAACATTATCTCCTGCTTCTCACAGTGAGAAACTGGGCTGTAAGGTTTGTGTCCAGTATAGTGTGTTCTCACTCCCAGTATGTGTACTTTTCTGTAGTGTTACAGTCTCGGTAACAAACATCTTTATTTTCATTGATATTCATGATTCTGCTCATGACAATCAGTTCTGAGTTTTGCTCTAACAAATTATATTATTTCTGTTGATGATAATTCCAGTTTCAAGCTTCTTTTTGTTATTTTTGCCTATGTTTCCAGTACCACTGTTAGTTTGATGGCTGACTTTATTTGATGTTTCTGAAGCTTAAGCTTGTTTTTATACTTCTTCAGGCAGAACAGATCAGGCAGACTTACACTAAGGAGGCAGTAGACAGCCAGTAAGGACTCAGTTTAGCTAGATAGAACTGAATTAGCATAGGGTCCAGTTGAGCTAAATAGATCTAAATTATTTAGCATAGGTCCAGTTGAGCTAGATAGATCTAAATTAGTTAGCACAGGGACTAGTTAGCTAGATAGGTCTAAATTAGTTAGCAAAAGGACCAGTTAGTTAAATGAAACTGAATTAGTAAGCATATGGACCAGTTTGGCTAGATGGAACTAAATTGGTAACAGATAGCACAGGTGCCAATTAGCTAGTTAGATCTGAATGAGTTAACATAGGGGACAGTCTAGCTACATGGAACTTAATTAGTTAGCATAGGGGACAGTTTAGCTAGATAGATTCTAAATCAATTAGCATAGGAACCAGTTTAGGAACCAGTTAGCTACATAGAATTGAATTAGATAGCATAGGGACCAGTTAATTAGAATAGGGATCAGTTGAACTAGCATGAATTAGTTAGCATAGGGACTGCACAGTTTAGCTAAGCAGAACTTAGTATTCCTGATAGTCAGAGTAGTGACCAGTTATGCTAGGTAGAACTGAAAAAGTACTGGTATAAATAAGAGAACAGTTAAGCTCAGGGATCAGTTAGCAAGACAGCATAACAAAAAGCCTGGTATCTTATTGGATTGTTCAGCACATTTGAAGTCAGAACTTGATTGTAATGTTTGTGTTTCTCACAGCACCAACAAAGAGCTTGAGGAGGAGGCAGAAGAGGAGGAGTCTGAATTGGGGCGGTAAGATTTACAAAATGGGACCAAAGAACTTCTTGCATGATCAAATACATTGTGTCTAGCAATACCAGTCCTGTATTGTGGAATATGATCACTGATATTCTGTGTTCCATTTTCTGTATGGTTTGAGACTAGTTCATTCATACTTTGTTTCTTGTACTTCCAACAGACTTCTTCGTGAGTTCGAGAAGGGCCTTCAGAGGTAAGGGAACACTCTATCTATATGGGCTAAGCCTTAGTGATTTTTGCATACCATAAAATAGGCAAATATATCAAGGATTTCTCTGCTATTAGAAAGAATACTGTAACTAATGATGAGCCTACTCCATTGTAATACTATATCAAAGAATTATGTTAGCCCTCATTCTTCTGTTAATTAGGTTGTTAAGTTTTATTCTATACCTCTATTTTGACTTTGTGTAATAGTTGTATCATGTACAATTGTCGTGCAATAAAGTTCTTCTACAATGTAGCTACTCATAATTTTTGTACATTATCCATAACTCTAAATGATGTAGCTTTTTTTCTAAACCTACATCTGCTTAGTTTGTAGACCTGGTCATTAACATAATATTATACTATACCATTAGGCTCACCCTTTAGTATTGTATGCTATTGTAAACCTGTAGAAATTGATCATATTCACATAGACAACTGATATCTAATCTAAGCTCTGATTGGCTACTGACAGAAGAAGAAAGGAAAAGAGAAAGAACACACCAGCAAAAACAAATGTTTTCCCTACTGGGGATTTTGTCTGAATCAGTCAATAAAACACATCAACATGTCACTGACGATGTCTGACTCCCTTACAGAGTGGAAAGCCAAGTACAAGCACTTGATGACTGGCTGTCTGATGAAGATGAGGAGGAGGCAGAAGAGGAGAAGGCAGAAGTAGATATGTAAGATATACAAAATGGGACCAAGAACTTCTTACATGATGCAAATACATTGTAATGATCAATACCAGTCCTGATAATCAAACAAAGGATAGTGAGTGTGAGTGTAAGTATTGTGGAATATGATCACTGATATTCTGTGTTCCTTTTTCTGTATTGTTTGAGACTAGTTCATCCATACTTTGTTTCTTGTACTTCCAACAGCCTCGTAGGTGAAGCGGACATGGACCTTCAGAGGTAAGGGAACACTCTATCCATATGGGCAGTCTGTTGTTTGTGTGCTGTTTATGTGCTGTTTTTGTGCTGTCTGTGTGTTGTTTATGTGTTGTTTGTGTGTTGTTTATGTGTTTGCTTGCTGTTTCTGTGTTGTTTATGTGCTGTTTGTGTGTTGTTTATGTGTTTGCTTGCTGTTTCTGTGTTGTTTATGTGCTGTTTGTGTGTTGTTTATGTGCTGTTTGTGTGTTGTTTTGTGCTGTTTGTGTGTTTTGTGCTGTTTGTGTGCTATTTGTGTGCTGTTTTTGTGCTGTTTGTGTCTTGTTTTGTGCTGTTTGTGTGTTGTTTATTTGCTGTTTGTGTGTTGTCTATAGACATTTTCTCTGCTTGATGGTTTCAAAGACCTACAACAAGTTTTGAAATATGTCTCATGAGTTCTTATGCTTCTAACTTACAACTTCTATTTAGTACTTCTTATATTACATAGAAGTTTACAATTTTTGTAAGGTGATTAAGATAAGCTAGGATTTAGATTTAAACTGGAATTGTTTAAAATGCATTTTTGTAA
>NC_049983.1:27083541-27084806 GCF_000003815.2 Branchiostoma floridae
GCACAGATGGCCACAACAATGGTGCATCAGGTGCAGGCTGAGGCACAGCAGGGAGCTGCACAGATGGACACAACGATGCTGGTGCATCAGGTGCAGGCTGAGGCACAGCAGGGAGCTGCACAGATGGCCACAACAATGGTGCATCAGGTGCAGGCTGAGGCACAGCAGGGAGCTGCACAGATGGCCACAACAATGGTGCATCAGGTGCAGGCTGAGGCACAGCAGGCATGCCTGGGAATGGCCACAACGATGGTGCATCAGGTGCAGGCTGAGGCACAGCAGGGAGCTGCACAGATGGCCACAACAATGGTGCATCAGGTGCAGGCTGAGGCACAGCAGGGAGCTGCACAGCAGGACACAACGATGGTGCATCAGGTGCAGGCTGAGGCACAGCAGGGAGCTTCACAGATGGCCACAACAATGGTGCATCAGGTGCAGGCTGAGGCACAGCAGGGAGCTGCACAGATGGACACAACAACGATGGTGCATCAGGTGCAGGCTGAGGCACAGCAGGGAGCTGCACAGATGGCCACAACTTTGGTGCATCAGGTCCTGGATGAAATGGAGACGCTTAAGTAAGTCTGTCAGAATCTATTCACTGTTCATTTATCATTTAAATGATTCATCTTGGAGACAGTTTGGTTGTCTCTTCAGGCTGTGATACTCCATATTTGGGAGCAGGTTCCTGACTCTTTCCCTCCATCTCTCCTGATCCTGACTCTTTCCCTCCATCTCTCCTGATCCTGACTCTTTCCCTCCATCTCTCCTGATCCTGACTCTTTCCCTCCATCCCTCCAGATCCTGACTCTTTCCCTCCATCTCTCCTGATCCAGACTCTTTCTCTCCATCCCTCCTGATCCTGACTCTTTCCCTCCATCCCTCCTGATCCTGACTCTTTACCTCCATCTCTCCTGATCCTGACTCTTTCCCTCCATCTCTCCTGATCCTGACTCTTTCCCTCCATCCCTCCTGATCCTGACTCTTTCCCTCCATCTCTCCTGATCCTGACTCTTTCCCTCCATCCCTCCTGATCCTGATTCTTTCCCTCCATCTCTCCTGATCCTGACTCTTTCCCTACATCTCTCCTGATCCTCCAGTATATGCTATTCCATTTCAATCAGTTTCAGCACTGACTGGCCTGTTCTCAGACTTCTGTGTGAAAGAATACCTGAAATACCACTGTCAGTGTTCTTCAAAAATTTAAGGTTCTTGTGAACTGATTACACCATTTTGCAACAATAGTGAAAAAGTATGTTCTTTTTTAC
>NC_049983.1:27085126-27090430 GCF_000003815.2 Branchiostoma floridae
TACAGTCATTTATGTCATATCTGGGTCGAGATGATGTTTGACATGGGTGCTCCAGACTGGATGATAACTTGGGTTATCACATGGGATTCCACTGGTCTCACACTCTGGCTTTCATAAAATGATTTAAACGCACTTTGGTTGCACCAAGTACAGCTGTAAAAGATTTGAATACCCGGGATTCAGAGAATGGAATTTCTGTGACAATTTTTCTTGAAAGACACAAAGTTTTCTCAAATTTTAGGGCATACCACAAATCTGAACGAAAAAGAAATGTATGTTGTTGTTTTTCTCTTGGTGGGTACGACATAAATAAGGTGTACCACGGTGTATTTAACATCACCCTTCCCATCCCTACAGGAAAAACCAACAACTACAGGACCAGCTGGCCAGGTGAGCAGGACTTCTTTAATGCAGCTGCAGCTGTTCCTTGTAACACCTGGATACACGTTTAGTTTACTGTGATGAAAAAAACAGACCTACTCAACAGTCTTCATCATTTCTAACACTTCTAACATCTATAAAGGCTAGAAGACCTTAACACAGCCATTCTAACAGAAACAGTTAGATCCATGATCATAGTTGTTGTGATAAAAGAAAATGGACCATTCTTTTAGCATAAACACTATGTTTTGCACTATGTTTGATTATAGACATGTAGCATAAGACCAATGGTTTGTAAAATGTAAAGCATACAAAGTTCACATGTTTTGAAGATCCTAGTGAGGGTCAAAATGGTAAAGATCTAACCCTTCGTCTGCTAAGGTGCCAACTTGTTTGGCAGAAATTTTGTATTGTTTATTGGGTCAGACAGCAGAAAAAAACTTAAAACTTTCAGCAACTGGTGTGGAAATAGAATTCTGACAGATTTTGTGTTCACAGAGCACGGGACACTGTCAGTGACCTCACAGTCAACCTACAGAGAACCACAAGGTAAGAACCATTTCTTCACAACCAGGAGAGGTTCATGTGGTACACCTGTCCCTGGTGCTGAACACCTTCTACACAGGTAAACACACCTGTCTCTGGTGCTGAAGACCACCCACACACAGGTAAACATACCTGTCCATGGTTCTGAACACCATCCACACACAGGTAAAAATTCCTGTCCCTGGTGCTGAACAACATCCACACACAGGTGAACACACCTGTCCCTGGTGCTGAACACCATCCACACACAGGTAAACACACTTGTCCCTGGTGCTGAACACCATCCACACACAGGTAAACACACCAGTCCCTGGTGCTGAACACCATCCACACACAGGTAAACACACCTGTCCCTTGTGCTGAACACCATCAACACACAGGTAAACACACCTGTCCCTGGTGCTGAACACCATCCACACACAGGTAAACACACCTGTCCCTGGTGCTGAACACCACTCACAGGTAGACATAAATGTCTCCAAGGTTATTATGTTGCTTTAGATTACAAATTTCTTGTCCATTTTTCCAGGACACTCGAGGTCCAACAGGCAGCTCACTGGGAGGCAGAGAACACGCTGAAGGGGTAAGGTTCACATAAGTCTGTGCCACCCCCAGTTCTGATTCACTTTTTCATTATCACTGCATTTCAGAGAAAGTGTTTTGGCCATTAGAAACATTGGTAAAACCTATCCAAAGTTTCGTTGGATAGGTTTTACCAGTAGTGTAAATTTTTCGTTCATCCCCAGGATGATAAAGCCAGTTTAAGGTGTTATAAAACTGGTGCTGTAAGGACAGAAATGCTAACTGTTGTTTATTCACAGTTCAGAACCAAATACAGCACACAGACAAAATTCATATTCAGAGAACATTGACATTGAACATTAAAGAATACTCTGCTGCATTATAGGCTACCTACAAGTACCAGTTACAGCCGCTTGTGTTGAACATAATGGGAAATGTTGTGTTCTTACAGGAAACTCCGAGAGAGCCAGGAGAAGTTGGATTGGTAAGATTGTTTTTATTCCTTCAATAGTCTTTGAAAGGGAAATGTTTGTGATAGAGCAAGCCAAATTTTCTCTCCAATGTTGAATGTAGTATGTGTGTGCCTACTGCTGAGAGAATGCCTGTAATGAACCAAAAATGGTCACCAGAGAGGCAGAGTACAAATTTGTTAGAGATGGAATTTGCTGATAGCCTATCTGTACTTTTTGGGGCTGGATTGACTTGAAGAAATGAAGAAATAGCACTCCTATAGAGCCACTCTGGATGCATGTGGAATAGTTAAATCATACAATTTACTCTTGATGTAATTTAGTGAAAAGCAACTTTATATGACCGCCCCCCAAGAGCAATAGATGATGATGATGTCTTAATTCTGGCTTTAAAAGTCAACATAACAAATTTTTCCATGTCTGTATCTACAGTACCAACAAGGGCATCTACAGTGCCGACGAACGATTATGTACCATGGACGTGGTGTAAGTTTTGTTTTACTTTACTAACTATATATATTTTTCTTCATATTAGTTACTCTAGGATGAATACAATATGTATGTTTTACACAATAGTGATAGCTGACATGATTTGTTTGAAGTTCCTGGTGTCTTTCTAAGTTGTTCTGTATAGAAGCTTAATTGACTGAACAAAAGGCACAGTGAAACTACAGAATACAAAACAAAACATTTTGTATATATTTGTACAGCATCTTTCTTCTGTCAGTGGACATCTTTTCCTGATAAACCACAGACATTTTTTTCCATATGCAGAAAAAAATCTGTTTTGTTATTGTTGTACGCAAATAGATCTATCATTATGTTGCCCACAGTATGAACCTTCAGATGAAAGAGCTGTCGGAGCAGGGTGCATATCTTGAGGCGTTGAGGACGAAGTACATAAGACTACGGGAAGAGCACAACAAGATGATCAACATCAACAACAGGAAGGCAGACATGTGAGTCTCAGAACCCAGCGCTGTAACATTCTAGCTTTGTAGAGAGGACAGGATGAATTTTAGATGTAAGATTTTCACTACAAAAATCTACACTCAGTATTTGTGCGATCCTTGTTTACTCTTGAATTCAGGTCCTATTCTCTGGCCCTTTTTTCTTTGTACAGTCATTTGATGGATATTATTGCAATTTCTTGCTTGTTCTTAGAAATACTGAATTGTTTATTCACTCACCCAACCTGCTAAATCTCTGTTGCCTACTGTAATGTTGAGTTTTTGTATCTTGTAGTGGAATCAGACGGAGACAATAGAAGTTGGTAGGTCTTGTACTCTGGTATGTTAATTTCTACAGACCATGGGTCTGCTCATACGTTTGTATTGGTCAATTATGCCTGGAACCTTGCACCAGCCCACTTCTGTGGGGGTCATGTGATCAGGGGGGTCAAACTTGCCTGGGACCTTGCACTTCTCCCTTTAGCCTTGCTTGATAAAATCTTCCTTGGGATGTCAAAGAAAAACCTGTTGTATCTATAGCAAGATCCTGGTGTTCTGTGTGAAAACATTTCAAACCAGTCTCCCTCCTCACTTTCTGCAGAACTATCAAGGAACTCCAGGCCGCACTTCAGCATGCGTACAGGTCAGGAGAACATATTATATCTTATATACTTTGGTCTACCCTTCTAATCTTATTATACGCTTTTAGACTTATGCTGAGTATTCCTAACCTTACCAAGCTGTTATTGCTGTCTTAGATCTAATTGACTGCTGAAATAGTTCTACTTTTATGCTGTTTTAGTTGCATTGAAAAATATGCCGTCACAGCTTAAGTGACTTGCCAAATTCTGACATGAGTTAAGAAGAATGCCAGCTTTGTCCTTTGCCTTCACTGCCCATCCAGACTGGTGCTGATGTGTATGTTTTATATGTGATACCATCTATCATATACAGCTACCTCAGGCCCAAGAACTCAACACCACCTGGACACCGGACACTTGCAGTAACGAAGCCCAGCATCGTCTCCTTTGATCCTTCCTCCGAACATAGGCTCGCTGTTTTAGCACCTGAAGTGTTCTCCTTGGAACCCCCCTCCTCTCAGTGCCAGTTGGATCATGTGACCAACCTGAAGCTGCAGCCCACTAGGTAGGCAGCAACATCTAACTATTCAAACTGAATCATCAAATACTGACTAAGAGACTATTTTACTAACACTAGTTCACCTATATCCACATAGTAACCTATATTAGCGTCTTGAAAATGGGACATTTAGGATATCAGTCAATGGACAGTAGTTTCAATTTAATCTTGTTCTTACTCACCTGCTAAGGTTTAAGAGAAGAAAAGAGATGACCATTCCTTAAAATTGTAACTACCCCCCCAGGTGCAATGGTGGTGGCGACTTGGAGCTGGATGCATTTGAGGTAGTTCGCCTGGAGTCAGAGCTGGTAGCAGAGAGGCTGTAAGTATTTAGCAAACAAAGTAAAAATTGTCAAATTTAACCCTCCGCATGCTATTAGGTGGTTACTGGACACCGCCTAAATTTCTCAAGTTAACAATGACAGATAAAAGTCTTTTCTTCATCATCATAAATAAATAAACCTTTCTATAAGTGATCTCACCAACTTTTATCTCTCCTTGCAGGCTCCTTGAAGACTTGACCCATGCGAATAAGAGGTAAGAGGTGTCCCCGAGATGGGCATGTTATGTTCAAAGTTTATGTTCAAGTAACTTGTATCATTCTATTGTACTAAAAATGGTGCTTAAGAATATCAAGTCGACAGACTGAGGCTTCAATTTTGACAATATTTCAATTGGAAACCACCGTTTTTCATTTAATGATGATAATATACACAATAGTTTGTTTTCTTAGGCTCAGTTCTTTTTGTATCTTCCCCTTCAGCTTGAAGGAAGACCTGGACAAGGCGCAGAAAAAGTAAGTGAAAACACCACCAGTTATATTACAACCTTGTTGCTCTCAATTGGATACACTTGTTCTCTCTACTTCCTCTTGAGTCAACTCCATCTTTCAAGAAGGTACTTGCCAATATGAAGACACAAAATATCTATTAGCTGTTATATACATTGTTGAACCTTTCCTCCAAGTGATGCATTGTTACATTGAAGCTGTGTTTGTTTTAATACTATGCAGATACAGCACCACAAGGGCAGATCTCTTGAACAAGGACAACAAGATCAAAGATCTTCACACACAGCTACAAAGGTAGGTCAACAATCTTCAGGGTCTTTCTGTTTCCTCTCAATTCAACTTTTTCTTTTAAAGACTAGGGGACTTTCTAAAGGTAAGGAAACTGTGCAATAAACTAAGTATCTACTGTAAATGCAGAAATGCTCGCGGTGGATAAATATTTGCGGTTTTCGCGGCGACCACTTCAATGCGAACTTAAATCCACCGGAAAAGTCATTTCCCGCGG
>NC_049983.1:27090530-27101141 GCF_000003815.2 Branchiostoma floridae
CTAGACCTCTATATAACAGTTTGCTTCCTTAGCTTCAGTCTTGACGGCTTTAACTTTGTATCTTCCCCTTCAGCCTGAAGCAAGACCTTGACACGGCACAGAAAAAGTAAGTGAAAATAACACAGGTTATATTACAACCTTGTTGCTCTGAAATGGGTGTACTTTGTTTGTTGTTGCTTATCATATATCCATATATCAATTAAGGATAAGATATAATTTGGAAAAGGAGAAATAGGGAGCAGCAGTCTTTGTATTTTTGCCAGGAATGGTCCAGGTTTGATGCATCTCAAACTTTTCCTCCAATAGGATCGCTGAGCAGACTGACATCGCTGAAATGCTCCAAATGGAAAAAGAGGCCCTCCTAGCTGAGCAAAAACAGTGAGATATTTTTGTTTCTTGTTTCCTGATACAGGATGGGACTAGGTGAGGTGAGGTGATACAGTCCATTAGTTTTATTTTTGTTTCTTGTTTTCTGCTACAGTCAAAGTTTGATTTTAAGATGGGGTGCAGCAGTTGTTTTATCTATTGATACCAAGACTGGTTGGTTCAATAAACCTCTGAGAAAACTATGAAACTCTGAGAAAGGAAAAGGACTTCCTGGCCGAACAGAAAGATTGAGATATTTTTGTTTGTAGTCTCCCGATACAAAATTTAGTCTTAAGATTAGGTGCAGTAATCAATGTTATAATCTCTAAGTATTGCCAAGATTGTTTGGTTCAATGAATTCCAACTTAAAGTTGCTAAAAATCTTAGAAAGGAAAAGGAGGACCTCCTGGCCAAACATAAAGATTAAGTCAGAGATATTTTTGTTTGTATAGCTTATATGGCAAAACTTTAATTTCGTCTTTTGAACTTTAATGCATCCCAACATTTCTTCAAAAGGGTGACTGAAGAAACCAACAACGCTGCCACCTGGTTAAAGAAGGCAAACAAAAAACTGCTGGTCGAGCAGAAACACTTCAACAAGTGAGTTTTATATGGTTTAAGTGTAATTTGATATGGGATGCAGCAGTTCTTCAATGTATCTTTGTTGCTTTCTCTTCCTTTTGCTCCCAACCTAGCCTGGTATCCAGCCGTATTATAGCTCCCGAGTCTCTTCTGTTCTCTCCACAAATAGCCTGGTATCCAGCCGTATCATAGCTCCCGAGTCTCTTCTGTCCTGTATTTGTGGAGATGACAGAAGAGACTCGGGAGCCATGATAAGGCTGGATACCAGGCTACTCCCAACTCACCTTTGTATCACTAAAATTCGGAGTCTCAGCAACCCAACCGAGGGAAGTTGCCGATGACTTTGTTGTAATGATATAATGAGTTAATGTATCTAATGGAGAAACACCAGTTCACCTTTATCCACTGGTAACCTATATCCGTTGGCTGTTGTATTAAACAGGGTAGCTAAGGGATATCATATCAACAGAGAGTAGTTTTACTTTTATGCTGTTTTAGTTATTCTGCATATTAAGTCCTGTGACATTGAGTTAAGAGGGTCATGCAGCTTTGTCTTACACCTTCAATACCCTGGTCCAGCTGGTACTCATGTGTATGACTTGTTTCATATCTGATGTCTGACATATTAATTTTATCATTTCCAGGTACCTAAGTGGTCATCACGTGAACACCCCAAAACCTCACACCGCAGAACCACCACAGATCACCAGGTAGGCTATCAAAGACTGACTTGGGGACTTTTTAACTACTTCAACCAAAATGATACAAAAGATCATCTATGGTGGAATCATATCTTACATGATTTCTGTATTAATTTCCCTTTAATATTCTCATCATTCAGTATTTGTCAACTTCCCAAGCTAATAATGCCTTACCTATGATTTTAGAGGCAAATATGCTTGAAAACACAATAAATTTTGTTCTTATTTTAGTATTTAAGACAAGCTTCCTTTTAAAAAAAAAGGATTCTATAGAATTGTAACTGAAATGACCCCCCCCCCCCCTCTAGGTGCCCCCAACACTGTGCTGGTGGTGATGACCTCGAGACAGATGCCTTTATGACAATATCCTTGGAGGCGCAACTCATCGCTGAGAGACTGTAAGTACACAGCAAAAGTAGAAAGTATCAAATTCGAGGACAGTATAGACATTGACATATGATCAGGTGATTTACAGGTGAAATTATTCCTATATCTAAGCTGATCATCATCAGCGGTTAACTTTAAGCTTGCACACAACAATGTTATAGCTGTATTACCGTACAGGGTGACATTAACTGATTACAAGACGGGGATTCATCAGGTCTTGCTGAATGTCAATTCCTCCTCTCCCAGTCATGCATTAAAGCTGTGTTTGTTTAATATTTTGCAGAGAAAATGCCACCAAAGCCCATCAAATCATGGAGCTTAAGACCCAACTACTCAGGTAGGTCAACAATCCTCTGGTTCTTTTTGTTTTCTCTCAATTAAGCTTGATCTTTTGAAAGAAGAACTTTCAAAATAATTGAACAAACAATAAGTGATCATCGTAGACACATGATTGTAGGCACTGTTCTATACCCTTCGTATGCAACAATTTATATATGCTTAAGATATTGTCATTGATTGTTTTTCTGTTCATGTCAAATTTTATTTGCATTGTCTTTATCTCTGTCAGCAGGGCTGAGCCCTTTGTAATAGCCACAGGCTAGTTGGGCAGCCTTGATTGTGGGCGTTAATGAACAAACAAATAAATAAATGAAATTTGGATCTCTTCTTTTCTTGAAAAAGTGCTGACCTGAAGCAGTGTTGAGTTCGTTTTCTTTCAACTTCTTGACGGCTATGTTGTATTCTCATCTTCAGCCTGAGGGCAGATTATGACAAGGAGCACCAGAAGTAAGTTGGAACACTGCCGCTAGTTTTCACACTTACGTTGATCTGAAAGTGTAACTTAAAGGCCCTATAAAATCAAGCATTTTTCTCGTTACTCCACAACTATGATTATTGTAGTATATAATTTATTCATTTAACTTACACATGTAGGTTTGCCCAAAATATACAAAATGGGAACGTTATGAATTTATGGATCTTGGTTGTTGATCTTGAGAGAATGATGTAGCCTCGCAAACATATTGTTTCATTATAAACCTTCCATTTCACAGTTTCTGTACACTGCACATTGCACAGCATAGCACACTCTTGCTCTTAAAACCAAATGACTGTCTATTCATTTGTTTGTCTTTTAAACTTCAATTTATCCAAAACATTTTTCTCCAACAGGGTTTTCCACCAAAACCAACTCGCAGTTGATCTGAAGAAAGAAAATACCACCCTGGCCCAGCAGAAACAGAGATATTTTTGCTTGTTGTTGGAGTTAAGAGAGTGAGACATTTTTGTTTCTAATTGCTTGTACCAACTTTAAGTTTAATGAAAGAAGGGGTCCTTCTATTTTTGCTGCTTGCTGCTTCTTGTTCTCTTGCAAACCATTTAGCAAGTTGTTCTCAGCAGCCCAACTGAGGTGCTGATGACATTGTTGTATTGGTCCGCCCTCTCATATGAGAGTCATAGCGCTCACCTGTTTTGGTGATGCATTTCTCTCTCCTGGCACTCAACCAGACTAAATGTTTGTTTGTTTTTAACTTACAGGAAAGTGTTGAAAATGCAGAAGGAATTAAACAGGTTTGTGAACTCTCTTGATCTTTTATCTTTAATTATTAAGTAGACTAAGTCTGGTTCCTAATTGTCAACACTTTGCTCCAGAGCTGTTGATCTTTCATCATTATTCATGTGTGTTTCCTAATTGTAAACATTTTGCATTTTTGACTTCTAAAAGTGCATCTCCTGTAATTTTTTGTGTTTTGTTCAGACAAGAGAAACACAACCTGAAACGAAGAAAAGCAGAGGCAACAGAAGCCACCAAGACCAAAAGGTATCACACAGACAATTGAGGTTTACATTATATCATTAAGACAACGTGATGTCAATGGTCATCGTCGACGCCGACGGACGTTAAAGTTTAAGTTTTAAATCATTTCTAGTGACATGAAATCCTGCATATCTTAAGTTTTCCCTGTGGAAAACCATGTACAGTGCCATATCAGGAACACTGTGATCTTAACACCAATAGTAACAGTATCCATGGAGGTTTACATTATACAAGTTTAGATTGGATTCCTTTAGATATTTTAGTGACACAAATCATGCATATCTATCCCTGTGTAAAACCACATCCAGTGTCGTATCAGGAACACTTTGATAACAAAACCTTTCTCACTGACCTTACAGAGAGCTGGAGGACATGTCCCAGGATAAAGCAACGTAAGTATTTCAGGACCTGCTTTCAATGGTAAAAGTTCAGAATCTACAAGATCTTTAAACAGTGCATCAGACCTATACAATGATGATGTTTTAAATGTTACCTTTAACTGTTAGAAAGTTCAGAATCTTCAAGTTAATTCAACAATGCATCAGTCCTACATTATACACAATGATGATGTTTTAGATTTCCCTTAAACTGTAAGAAAAAAAATTCATTCCACAAACATGATGGTATTGTTTCAGCTGTAGAATATTGATGTAAAAAGTTTGTTCAGAACACAAAGCTTTTAGATTAATAAAATTGTCTTTTCTCCATCATCATCTTTATTTTATCCCTACTTATGACCTTCCTACAACTTACAAGTGATCTTACCAACTTTTCTCTGACCTTTTGTAGACTTATCGAAGAATTGAATGCTGCGAATCAGAGGTAAGAGATGTCCCTAAGATGGGCATGAAACATTAGTTCAAACGTTATCTGTGAGTTAAACCTATATCAGATCTATTGTGCTAAAAAAATACAAAATACCGTATATGCATCCCATCTAAAGGACTCTATGTTCATATCAAGTTAGTAACCTGAATGGTACCAGATACAAAAATGAGAAAAACATTGTAAAACTAGAAGTAGTTTGTAAATATTGTTTTTATATGAAGTCCAGAAAGATACTATGTATTTATTATGTACATTAGCTGATGGACTGAATGAAGCACTATTCAAATGTATGCAAGGAATTCAGCAAGTTTTGAGCAACTTTCAAAGGACATTTTTGTTAATGATTACATGCTTGATGCACGCATGCAGCTTAAAGGAAGTTGTGGTAGGTGTTATAATTAAGAAGATTATAAG
This sequence comes from Branchiostoma floridae, assembly GCF_000003815.2. Taxonomy (NCBI): domain Eukaryota; kingdom Metazoa; phylum Chordata; class Leptocardii; order Amphioxiformes; family Branchiostomatidae; genus Branchiostoma; species Branchiostoma floridae. The sequence continues at coordinate 27,095,625 of NC_049983.1, forward strand.
CAACTACAGAAACTCCTAACTTCTGCCCTTTAACCCTTCTACAGCCTTGCCAGAAGAGCACTGGAAATAGAGGCCCTCAAATCCAGACTTGCTATACTGGAGGGTGGTGGATTCTGGGTGCCGTGCAAGTAAGTTAGTTCCGTTATGTCCAACTCACACATCAGAACTTTTCCTTTAGATTCTTTCTTTACCATCCTACCATTGATCCAGGGAATATCCTCTCAGGTCATGTAACCAGTTTTATTTTCACAGGTGTGAGGACATTGAGTTGTCTGGTATTGATCCAGAACGAGAAGCCTCCCTGAAAAGGTAAATATCTGTCAGTTGGGAAGTCAGCTCAAACCTTTGTCATGTTTCAGCACCAAGGACAGGACTGTAGTAGCTGGAATACCAAAAGAAATCAAAGTGCAGCATAAAATACTACTTACCTGCCAGTGCTATGTCTCAGACCAACCGACGCAAAACAGATAAACAGAACAGTAACTTTTACAAGCATCATCACCCTGGCACATTATTTTATAGATGACTCATTTGTGCCAATTTCTTACAGCACAACGAAGGAAAAAATGGAACTGCAGGCACGGCTGGATAGAGTTCGACAGTAAGGCAACAATTTGCATGTTTATGTGCTATCTTTGTCTTCTCAACTTAGTTTCCATCCTGTAATGAAGCTGTAAGGCTTTTTTGATACATTTTGATTAATCTGTTTCCAACATTTAACCATTTACATTTGGCTACAACATTTAATGGTGCATGATGGACTTCTCTGGACATTCAGATTCATAAACAGCACAAGATACTGAGCTAGTTTCTCAACATATTGTAGGAATTTTTGGAAAAATCTAGTTTGGGTTTCCAGAAAAACTAGGCTAGCCAGAGACGGGCTAGGCTACCTTGGCCAAAGAATTGAAATTTCCAATTGAGGCAAAACCCCCATACTTAACCTTAAGGCACAGTAAGGGTGAGAAAGTCCACCCAACCTAGCCCCACCACTAATTACCATGGACGGGTCTAACGTGCTGTGTACATGGAGCAAGTGCCAATAAGCAAATTATGATTTTAATACATGCAGCAAGTATCAACCATTTTTTTGTTATTCCAATCATTTCAAGCCAGAATGTTTTTGAAATATGCTTGTACTTGAGGATTACATAAACTTCGTATACAAGTTGATAATGATAAAATTATATGTATGTCAACTTAAACATAGTATTACGTATAATCAAGATGTTCAATTTTTATTGTGACATTAACTTTCTTAAGATTCTCCTCCATCCTATCCTCCTTGATCTTCAGCACACTTAAGATCCTACTGAAGTTGTCTTCCTTGAGAAAAAACTTGTGTTAACTTTCATGTCATCCTCCTAGAAGTGGTTTGATTATGACTGTACCTAACAACTGGTTTGTTTCCCATGTAGGCTGTCTGAACAGCTGCTGAAGAATGCCGACAGCAGGTGAGAAATGTTTGTCATTTTGTGATCCAGGTGTCCTGGGAGTTCATTGCTGTTTCAACTTGTACATAAATCCTGTTTTCTCACTTTGTTAAAAATCCTTAACACACTACGTAAGCCCAATGATTTCCTTATCTCAGTGTTATTTGGTAGTTAGGGGGGCACCTCACTGGACTGAAGTACATTGGTGGCATTCTAAATTTGATTTATGTTACGCTTGACATTCTAGTGGGAATATCATGCAAAATGTACATTGAAGAAACTCTCTCTCTGGGCTTGACTTCCAGAACAAAGACATGTATGACTAAAAAGACAACAAAACACAGAAAGTGTGGAAAGATTTTTTCTAAGAATTACGTTGATCACTCTTCAAATTCCTCAGCTGTACCGAAAACGCCAACGTACCACAGCTTCAGTGAAATCCCCCCATTTATCAAGAAAAAATCTTGTACCCCATTTAAGTTTCCAACCACAACATCAGATCTGTTTTTCTCGTCTGTCTCTCCTCAGATCTCCTGACTCCACCGATGGACCCGTCCACCAGCCAAACGACCCCGCCACACCCGTGCCACGCCCGGACTCAGGGTGTACTTGCCAGATGGTCCGCCGTGGGAAATTGACCCCGCGTAACGACCAGACCGAGACGGCACTCCCGGCAGGAATCACATACACCGCCACGGTCGCGGTCAGGGGTCAGACCACCACCTTCACCGTGACCTGTGACCGCGACCTCAAGGTGGTGCAGTACATCGACGGGGGTTAGGTTAAGAAAAAAACTAGGTCACTGAGTGTTATGTTATGTAGTAATGTTGACATGTGCACATGTGATCGTTATGTATGATTGTATGTTAACCGGATGTACTATGCATGTATGTAATACATTTTATGTAATATCCAGTTTGTCATTGTGTAACAACCGATGATCATGATTCAGGATCCTGCTAAAGGAATTGGACCCAAATCAGCGCAGATATAGTTGTCATGACGATTTCATCATTTCATTCACATGCTATTTCAGTATTGGGGATTAAAGAAGTAATCTGTAATAATGTATAATGAGAAACCTCCTAAAGGAGCAGATATGGTCGTGATGACCACTATAATAATTTACACCTCAAAAAACTGGTGCGATTTGGAAAGAAAATAGAAATGGCTGAGCGGCTAATATCAATTGGTGGAAGGCATCTGAACAGGGACTACCGTGTAAGTAACAACAAAGTCTACTCTTTGTGTCAAACAGGTTTTTTATTAGATTTTGGTCATTAGAATTGTTAAGAAATATTTTGAAATCTTTTTTTCTACAATTAATTGCCATTACATTTTGGCTGATAATTTTAATTGATTTTATTTTCCACATTTTTGTCACATTTTGGCTGATTTTAATGGATTTTATTTCCTTTTGTTTAGCCCTGCATTGCTGAGAGTTGTGAAAGGTCTCGCTGTTTGGCGTGGCTTCTCTCCAGTTCAGAGTGCCTGGCAGCAGCGTTACACCGGCTCAGCCTATGCCAGCTGCTCCCACTATACCACAAAAACACAAAAAAATGGAGATGCTGGACAAATGGGTGTAATGCTGCTGCCAGGCACTGTTGAACTAGAGGGGAGCCGAGCAACTCAGCAAAAACGTCCATAACTTTTAAGCATTTTGATAAATCTAAATTTTCTTTCCCAGTTATAGTATTGTTTTTTTAATTATTTTTCAACAGTTTTTGACATATAAAAATTTCACATTATCAAACCACAAGAAAAAAATTCTGGAACTTATCAAAAAGTTTTATACTATATAAAACAAACCACAATCTGTTTGACAGTTAGTAAGTGTAGTCAGTTACATTACAATGGTAGAGCCCCTGAAATAAAGACCAGGAACAGGGATCATTAAAATCTGATGCACCTAAACCCGCCATGAAGCTGATAAATGCTGCCTAGTATGCTCGTAGCATAGAGTGCTAAGTAAAAAAAATGCTCACCAGTTTGTTTGTGTAATAGACATTAGATTTACTATTAAATGCCTAATTATGCTGCAGATACTTAAGTACATGTAGTTTGGAGGATGTCCTTTGGTCGAATTGTACAATTCTAAAGATAAACTAATATAGACAAACAATATTAACAGCTTGCTTAGGTGACATGTAGCTCTTAAAGATAATTCAAAAGTCGCTGAAATTGCCTCTTTAATCTGTCTTAAACTCAGCAAAGTTTAGGGCCAATCCAATGAAGTTTGTGAATGTCGAACCACGTCATCACAGGGAGTAGACTGGTTTATACCTTTGTATGGAGAAAAAACAATTGTTGTACATATTAACCTACCTACAGATACATGACACATGTATTTTAGATTAGCGATGGCTTCACGTGAATATTCATTGTTTGTTTTCCTGAACCTGCAGTTTTTAGTCTGTCAAACAATATGCAAACATTGTACAGTGTAAATTTTAATATGTATAGATATTTTAAGAGATAGTATATTTATATTTTTTAAATGAAATTATATCTATGACTACATATTCAGCAATACAACAATACATGTACCCTGGGTGACCTTACAAAAGTCTCTGTCTTTAATTTGTTTTTGTTTTTCTAAAACAGTTCTTGTATCATCGTAATATCCCATTTAAGAGCCCAGCTCAGTCAAGGCAGCCTAGCCATGAGTTAGCCTGGACCAGTACTCGGAGGCTGCTTACACTTGCAGCGCCGAAACTGAAAAAAAACAACACCTAAGTGTAAGGAGCCCCTGTAGTAATCGGATGGCACCAGGCTAGTGATATAGCCACACTTCAAACGTTTCTGAAGTTAAAGGCAGCTAAACCAAAGGCGAGGGCATTGACAGAATAAAATAATCAAAACTGGCTGAAGTTCTTCACGAAAATTCCTGTATTGATGTTTCCTATTGTAGAATTACGATCCCTCAATTATGCACCTGTACTCGTTACATCCGTCGTGTAATCTAATTTCCAAGTCAAATCTGTCCAGATAAAGAATTGAAATTCCTTCTCTGATAAGTTACTCGCGAGATCGAGACCAGACCATTCTCCGCGTCCAAGATGTGCTGACAGACAATCGAAAATTTGGAGGTACGTCCTCCACCTTTAATAAATAGTCACTGTTGGATGAAAACTGATAGTAACTGTACACATACGTGACTGATGAACCTCTTCAACGCTTCTCTGATCAGTTCGCATTAATATGTTTTTCTTTCCTTTCCGTATATTACCAGAAGTGAGAACAAAGTGATACATGAAAATGATCAACAAACACGTGCCAACTAACCAGCAACTGAGTTGACTAGCAGTGGCAGATCCAGAATTAACAGTAATACTTCTTCACAAGTAAATTCTGAATAAAGTGAAACTCTAATTTTCAACCCAACCCATCGTACAGATCGTCTGTTAAAGGTACCAGTAAATATCTGTGGTAACGTTCATGTTGGAGGAGCACGTCACCGGAACGTACTGCGCCTGCGCAAAAAGTATAGACATGCTAAACCTTGCTAAACCCCCGGTTTACTAAAGGGCCGCATTTAAGAAAGTACGTGCGTATATAAGGGTAAAATCCCGTGTACGTTTTACATGAAACCATGTCTCTAACATATATTGTGCAACAAGCGGGATTTCAATGCAACGTTGACCAAACCAAGCCCCAAACCACCAGGGTTCGCGCAGGCGCAGTACGTTCCGGTGACGTGCTTGTTGGAGGTATACAATGCCATACATTTTCAAGTTCAAGCGGGGTGGAAAAAAACAAAGTGCACAAGCCACAACGAAAGCGTAGAAATAGGCAACCCTTTGAAAAAAAATTCAATTGTCACATTCCTTCCTTCAAGTCAAACGAAACAGTCAAGAGTAAAGAGAGAAGAGTTACCACAAGTGGAATTACATTTATTTCGTCACAATCACGTTACATTGTTCAGCGTCACAATCATAGTGTTACATGACTGTCGTCATCCATCTATGACAACAAGAGAATAACAAACAAACAAAGAAAAAGCTAGCGATGGACGCTGCTCTGTATGACAGCCTTCTCGGCGCCGATGTGGAACACGCCTGGTCATTGGTCGGCCCGCAGGTGT
>NC_049983.1:27101351-27124759 GCF_000003815.2 Branchiostoma floridae
CATGGTGAGTATCAGAGTATTGGGGACTGCTTTTAGGGCTTATTTTCTTTATTTATGACTGACAACCACACGTTTATTGATTTCCACTTGCCCGTGGAGGGGAAATTCTGGCCATTATGATAGACGTTACGCCCGTTGTCTTCACGTAACGTTAGGGCTAACTTTTACAGGTAGCAGATGGTATGTTATGCAGAAAATCCCCGCCTATGTGGGCGCAGTAACAGTTAAGGTTGTAACGTTACAGAGTCTATTTCACGGTTTCAAACTTTAAGGCACTGGCTTGTGTTTTTCCTTTTGGTGCAATGTGCAATGTATTCAATATGCAATTTGTCCAACCCCCACGCCCGTTCGTTCGAGATAGCAACTGAGTTGTCGCCATATTCCTGTCCATATTGTAGCTTGCGTAGTCTAGTGATTATCGGCCATGCCAAGATTGTGGTTCCTCTACCGAAGACCTCTCCACCGGACATAAGTCAGCTCCGCCCCGTCTCACTAACGTCTCTCATAGCCAAAGTATGTGAGAGTTTCGTGGCCACATGGGTCCTGCAGGACATACAGACGAACATATCCCAAGACCAATTCGGATGTCTCAAAGGCCGATCGACCACTCACTGTCTCGTCAGCCTCGCCGACCAACTCTACAAGACTGCGGACAGACTTGGCACTTGTAGCACATGGGTGCTTACAGACTACAGCAAGGCTTTCGACCTCGTCGACCATACTGCAGCGATGAAACACCTGTTTGAGATGGGGGTCAGACCAGGACTTCTACCTTGGCTTGCCAACTTTCATTCGGGTCGTAGTCAGAAGACCAGATATCACGGTGTACTGTCACGAACAAAACAACTCACGTGCGGTCTGGCACAGGGGACCAAACTAGGGCCTATAGTGTTCATCGCCCACACAAACAACTCGACGGACAGCATAAAATCCCCCTCCCGGGCCTTCGTCGATGACCTCAATATCATTGAATCAAGACTTCTCTCCGAATCGTCCCAGCTACAGAATGACCTCAATGAGCTATCTTCATGGTCAGATAAGAACAGCATGAAACTGAATCCTGGGAAATGCAAGGCCGTTCATGTCTGCTTCAGCCGCACACCACCTCCGCCACCCCCTCTCACCATCCACGGCCACGTGCTGGAAGTTGTAAGTGTCGCCAAGTGCCTAGGAGTGACGTTCCAAGGAGACCTAGGGTGGGACACCCACGTTTCGGACATAACAAAGAAAGGAGGTCAGAGACTGTACCTTCTTTGCCGACTCCGACAGTTTAACGTACCCGTGGAAGACCTAGTGACTGTATACACCTGCTTCATTCGTCCCGTCCTGGAATACGCTAACCCTGTTTGGCACCCTGGCCTTACGAACACACAACACAAGAAGATCGAAAGAATCCAACAACGGGCAACTAGGATCATCCTAGGACATACACCCTCATATGAGCAGTCCTGCAAAGCACTGAAGTTACAGAGCCTCTATGAGAGGAGGGAGGACCTTTGCCTGGAGTTTGGAAAGAAGCTGGCCAAGTCAAATCTGTACCACACTTGGCTACCATGCACAAGAGGTGAAGTCACGGGGAGGAAAACGAGACAAACAAACAAAATTGACACCATACCAGCACGCACAAAACGATATGCCCAAAGTCCATTACCTTACATTGTCAAGCTCTTGAACAGCAGTGAATAACTTTTATTTTAATTGATGTGTAAGTATTATTGTATTTTATCATGATTGTAAATTAGCTACAAATGTGTATAAGGTGATTGATGTACATGTATTCACCTGTAGTGCATGTAAAAACTTTGTAACAACAAATGTGTATAAGGTGATTGATGTATTCACCTGTAGTGCATGTAAAAACTTTGTAACAACAAATGTGTATAAGGTGATTGATGTATTCACCTGTAGTGTTTGTAAAAAGCTTGTAACTGTGAATCTCACAATTCAGCCTTTTGGCTGCCATGAGTGTTCAACCAATAAACCAGTAATAATAATAATAATGCCTCAAAAACTAGAAGCCATAAGTTTAAATGCGGCTGTGTCGCTCACCAGACATTCATGGTACTGGAAAGGGTTGCAGTCCTTAAGACGGACGTTAATTGTGTTTGTTGAAAGAGCTAGAGGAATCTCCCCGGTACAATGAACCAGTAAATACTGTAACGTTCCATAGCGTCTGTCCTCTCTGTCACGACCAGTGGAAGATATTAGCGCTTCAGTGAGCTAAACTGGTTCGAGATTACTTTCTTTCTTTCTTTGTCCCAGGTGAGTTGGCGTCAGGTGGAGCCGAAAGAGATCCACGTGCGAGTCCAGGGCGTGAGAAAGTTCTCGGCACAACTCACCTTCACCAAGGGCGACCTGACTCTCGTTCCCTGGCTTTACGGGCTGCAGCACGAGAGCCACATCTACGTCATCACGGACGTGTTTCGCGCGGATGACGTCAGCCTGGAGGTGTCGGTGGGCGACAGGACGGACCGGCTGGTCTCCGCGCAGCAGTGCCCCCTGGCGTTCAAGTGGAAGAAGTACAGGCTGTCCCGCAGGCGGCCCGGGCTGCTGAAGGCGCCCTGGGTTCCCATCAAGCTCCGTAAGTACCAGGGGTCAGAGTTCATCTTGTGCCGACCTCACGGTCACCGTGCGGAGGCTGGAAAAGGCGACGGGAACGGCTCTGAGAGAGGATTCCTCCGGAGAAAGCCGAAAAAGGCGTCCTTGGCGGCACAGCTCGGATCAGACGACAGAAGTGCCATGTGGGCCGTCCGGCTGACCAAAAGCGCGGGAACTCTGCTGACGGGGTCAACGTCCGCGGAGGGAAGCATGCGCAGTAGAGAGGGGCACGATCTTCGCGTAGAGGACATGGAAGTGGAGAACGTGACCTTGGACGAAATTTAGGATTTTTCACCGATGTCTCTCACGCTGCTACAAAATCATCTCATGCACTACAGAAAACTGTTGATTGGCACCACGTCGTCATATCAATGAACAGATAAAAAGTATTTCCTACGCAGTACGGTGACAACATGTTCGACTTTTGGGTTGGTGTGGTGGAATGATTCCCTGTTCACCTTCAATTTTTTTTATTCATGTCGCCACATTGAAGACTTTTGCCCCTTGGAAGCTTTCTCTCTCCCCATTAGAGAACCTTAGCCAATGTTAAAAACCTCGTCAGTTCTACAATGGTGCACAATATAATGAAATAAAAGCTATCCCTGCTAGAAGATTGCGAATGGTGCTTCAGTAAAACTTACATAGATCACGATACTTGTTTATTGCAGAAGAGAGTCATTCCTTTTCACGATACAACTTGTCTGATTGCAGTTGTTGAAATAAATGTTTCTTAGACAGCTGCAAAACCCAACGCATTGTCCTCATATAATGCACACATTTCCATGGACATCAATGCAAATATAGCCGTGTGCGTTGCTATGACTTCTTGAAAACAGGATCTTCTAACGTTAATAGTTTCTTGGTGCTATATTTTTTGTATTTGTAATACACTAATCATAGCATTTTACCCACTTGTGGTCAACAGAATCACCAAGAAAAGCTTTCAATACATTCTTAGAAATGTCATTCGCGAATACTTTCTTACATTAGCGAATAAAGCTAAATATTTGCCTGCACAATTACACTGTGTTCTACTTGTTTGAACGCCCTGCAGCTACAATCAATCAGTCTTTCTTCAAATCTCACCAGTTTATCCTGTTTATCGCGAGCTTCCTTTAATAATACGGAGTAAAGAAAACTGTGTGACTCACACAGTTTTCTTTCTAACCGCAATGGTGTTCCTGCAATGTCTTCCTTTTCTGGTATTAGAGCGTATCAAGCTGTAGTCCAAATCCCAGATCACAAGTACCTGTAAAGTTCTACACAGTGTCCCTTGTAGCACGCCGGAGTCACATGTACCTGTACAGTTCTACACAGTGTCCCTTGTAGCACGCCACGGCCACACATAAGCCCTCCGGAGTCACCGCCACACCGCGCGCGCTCTTCCCCGTCACCGTCGCGACGTTCCTGACGAAACTCCCGTCAGGCGCGAACACCTGCACGCGGCCGTCACCTGCGTTACCTACGATGACGTTACCTGCAGGGTCTAACGCCACACCTGCCGGACTCTGGAACTCGCCATCACCCTGACCTTGCCTACCAAAACTTAACGTCAGATTGCCCTCAAGGTCAAATGCAAATATCTTGTGCGCGAACCGGTCCGTGACGTAAATCACACCACGTGACTCGTCCACCGCTATGGATGACGGGAACTGTAGGTGTCCACTACCGATGTCCCGGATGAGGCTCCCATCATGCTCCAGTAGGAGACAGGACCCCTGTGCCGAGTCCGACACCACCATGCGGCCGTCCTGCAGAACTGCAGCTCCGGAAGGGCACAGGCAGTCGGGCTGGACGCTGTTCAGAAGTGCGCCTTGCTTTGAGTATCTCCTTATCGCGCAATCTTCTCCCAAAGACGTGACAAGAATCGCCCCCTCAGAGTCCAGCCCCAGTCCGTACGGGCCCTCGCCGCTAACCGGGAAACCGCCCAGACACCCACCTGAAATTCAATCCTGTTTTTATTCCATTATCTTCTTCATATTGTTTCAATTATTTGGTAGTATGATCTATGTATACATGGTATATGTTAGTTAAGTTATGTTTGTTTTGTAACAAGTAGTAACTTGGCTTTAAAGTTCACCTGTGTTGGTAGAAGTCATTCTGAATCTGGATAAACTTCAAACAGAAAAATTGGACTTATCCAGATTTTCGACTGATAAAGTCTTTGTCAAGGAATGGATCCACTGTTCCTGTGACTGTGACGTTATGCAGATAGCACACGTGACTCGGTGAGAAGTGGATCATAAGTTGCAGGAAGTCTGGACACAGAACCAGACTTTTTGCTAGCAGAATCAAAGAAACCATCTACATCAGAGCATTACAATCATCCCTTAATAGAGACGGTGGGCACCATAGACTTCCTGCAACTTATGATCCACTTCTCACCAAGTCACGTTTGCTATCTTCAAAGAACGTGATGTCACAGTAGCAGTGGATCGTCCATTCCTTATTAACAAAGATTGGAGTTGAAAAGTCAAAAATTTGGATGGCTAAGTCCAATTTGAAAAGCGCCATTAGGTGACATGTGGATTTAAACAAACAAACAAACAAACAAACCTGTGTCTGCATGGAACATCTGAACCCGCCGGTTCCCCTGCTCCACCACCACAATGGTACCGTCCGTGTCCACAGCGACATCTAGCGGCCCGTCCAGGTCCCCCACCCCACCGCCTTTCCGTCCGATGGTTAACACAGGTGTGCCCTTGTCTTGTACCGTCACATCAAACGGACTCCCCGCCACCTCTTGCGAGTTGACCTTGACCTCTAAACTATGATTTCCCGTGACCTTGGGTACGTAGGAGATTTCCCAGCGGCCCTCGCTCCCCATCTGTAGTTTTGTGGGGACGCCGGTCCCAGACGGGTCCTTCATGTTGGTCGTGACAGCTCTACTGTGTGTAACGCACGCATGTCCGGCTCTGTTCACTGTCGTCAGTGAAGCAGAACAATGGAACCCCTGAACTGCCGGCTTCACAACAACGCCGCACTTAGAAACGTCCACGTCAGTCTTTAGTCCACCAAAGGTCCAAACTTCATCATTAAAGTCTTTGACGGTCGTGTTCTCGACGAACTGAAACTCGCTCCAGTCGGACTCCAGGTCCTGTTGTTTTGCCAGCAGAGTTTCTACCCTTGTTTGGACTTGGTTTCCCACCTCCAGAATGTGCACGTCACTTCCGCGTTCTACAGCTTGTTGACAGAAGGTCTGTGCGCTCGTCAGTCCGGCCAACTCAAACTCTATCGCTTCCTTCTGTGTCTGTAGAGCCTTGCCATCGGCTCGGCACTGGTCGTCAATTTGTCTCAAAATCTCACTTTCTCGCTTTTGGAGAAGGTCAGCAAGTTGGTGGAAATACGCCTTGGCTTGGTCTGTGGCTGCTTCTTTCGCGGGGTTTAAGTTTGACATTTTCTTTTCTACTTCCTTGGAGGAAGCCTGCATTTCTTTCATACGCGGGACTATGTCTTCAAGAAGGCCCTTCAGTGTCTCTCTCCCCCTTTGTGCGACGGTTGAGATTTCTACCGGATTGTGATCTTTGCCTGGTCGATGGTCGATCACGGTACATGCCGTACAAACCAAAACGTTACAGCTCTCACAGTAGAACACCAGTTCCTGGCTCTTGTGCTTGTGGCAGTGCCGTTTGCGCTGGGGTCTATCTGGTCCCTCCCTTCCCTCCGTACCCTCCTGTGGAACAAGTTCGTGTTGACTTGTAACTGGAACCTTGCGATGTATGGCGGTACAAGACTCACACAACAACATGGCGCAATCCGTGCACCATAACTTAGTCTGATCACGCCCTCCCTCACACACCTGGCACGGCACACCTGGCCCCGCCTCTTTCTTCACGGCCGCGAAGTCCAACAGGTTGTTGACGTAGAAGTTGGTCCTGAGTCCGTCCACACCTTTGTCTGGTAGACTGACCTGTGTGCGGCAGGTTGGACACTCCAGCGGCTGTTGTTTGGTGGCCCATTCTTGCAGACACTCCCTACAGAATGTGTGCAGACATGGCAGGACTCTGGGGTCCCGGAAGTGCAGCATACAGACCTGGCACGTCAGGAACTGCTCGCCAAAGTCGCTCGCCAGCTTACTCGCCATCTTATAACCACGGAAATGAAAATCCGTGTAATGTAAGCTTAAATGAGTTTCAAATATTCACATGAACTTTCTGTGGCGACTGCTATGTTGGCACTTCCTTAATAGTTTCGGTCACGTGGTCAGTGTCACATGATGGCTGGAAGCTCTACCATTGGCCGGTGTTAGATGACGTCATTTTAAATTGGACTTTTCGATGAGGTAACTACGTGGAACATATCAGGTTACTCTCCAAGCAGAGGTTAGGCTCTGGCTGTTTTTTAAACGTTTTTAATGCGTTTCTATGGGGCTTTTTTCTATTTTTTATTGTATCTTGTATTGTTAAAACCTGCGGACTTCATGAAACATGACAAAATAGAAAGTCCGATAAAACAACTAAAACATTTGAAATAAGTGTAGCAATAAAAACTATTGCCATGGCGACGATTCTATTGTTTCAAAGTATTAATGATTGTTGTTACAGGTGTGTTGTATTTGTGTTCTATCCTTTAGCCTGGCTGTATGTTATGCATGTATTAAGATGTTTGTAGGACATTGCTGTGAACAGGAAATATGCTTTTACAAAGTTTACAAACACCCAATATATTTCATGCATATCTGAGATCTACGAACTCTTGTTAGTCAGGTTTTCTGTATAACACCAAACCGAGGCCAACCTCTGCTCCAAACCTTTCCAATTAAACATAGAATCCTTCGGCATCAATTGATTTTATTATGCATTGAATCTGCGTGATACGGATTTGAAAATTGGCCAGACTAATATGAACCTACTTAGCTGGACAAACCGTTTGTATAAAAATAAAACTGTGCAGAATGATTGTCTGCTGACCTTATGCGATTTGATTCTTTCAAAACTGCATTTATAACAGTTACAGGGTGACAAGTAGGCCATAACAGCATTATATCACAGAACCACTCAACAGTACGACGATCTCCGACGACTGATATTCTCTATTCGTGAGCTTCGTCACTGGAAGAGAGCTAGTGTACATTCGTTCGGCTCTGTAGCAGCTTGGTAACCATTTTCGCGGGCAGCCATGGGGTGTTTTACTCCAGGCGCCCATCCCACTGAGCATGAGCTTTTTTTTCTGACAGCCTATCTTTCCAGCCGACCATTCTGATTGTTACACGTCTTGTCGTCTCGGGAGAGAAGTATACGTAAGGGTAAAATTCCACCGTCGTGCGCTAATGAGCCTGAACGGGGTACATCACTTCCAGCACCGTAGGGATACCGGGGAGCTCGCGATGGGGTGGTTAGCAGGCTACCCTGGGTACTATTCTCCGCTGGTCGGTTTCGGGGTGCTTTACCCCGCTCAGTGTGCTAACTTGCACCGACCTGCATCTTTCAGCCTGTCTGATTTGCCCTATCAAGCCCCGTATAAAGAACAGGCGGAGTCCCCCTACCTGCACGGGCCGGCTACCCCTACATCGCCGAAGAGCATCTCGAGCGCCTAGATGGTATGGTTACCGGACTATTAGCAGGCTAACTCTGTAGATGACTCAGATTTGATGGATCCAATACCAACTGACGACTCTGACTGTGGCGCCGGCTATGGTATCCCTACCGACATGCAAGCACCCGCAGACCCGTCTCATGTCCATGACTGCCCAGTCTCTACACCAGAACCTGTGGTTCATATGGCGGGTCATCAGCGCCGCCCATACAGGTTCAGTCCAGCGGCACAGACAGACGCCTCGCCCGCCCACACGGGAGACTCGGTCCGGGACGTCCGTAGCGATGTTTCGTTTGAAGACTCTGACCAGGATGACGACGGACCGGGTTTTGGTCCTGACGACATTGCAGACCGTCCATCGCTACCGGTAATCTGTAGTTCTTACACACACGTTGGTGAAACTGAACAGAATCAAGCCCTTTATGTTGATAATCCACTCGTAGAAGCAGAACAAAAACCGTCCAAACACATCTACGGTACTGAAGTTGATAACGCAGAGAGCGTAGACTTCCCATACTCTGTGAATTTAAACCGTCCATCAGAAGTGGAAGAACCCATCTACGGTTCTCGTGCTGAAGTTGATAACGCAGAAAGCGTAGACTTGCCGTACTCCACGAGTGGCCATCCCTCAGAAGTGGAAGAACCCCCGTCAGAGCCCATCTACGGTTGCCGTGCTCAAGTTGATAACGCAGAGAGCGTCGTGCACTACCAGCTGAGGGGTACCCGCCACAGGGAAGCACTGTCCACCTGCTACCAATGCGGTCCAGATGTGGACCATGCCAGTACGGACAGGCAAGATGTCGAGGTCGGTGGTGCAGACAGCGAAGCCGGTAACATTGGTCACGATGAAGTTCAAAGAGAAACTGTCGCCCCACAGCCGGAGGATACAGAAAGCTCTAGTCAGAGCAGAACAGAGAGTAACGGTCCGCCTGATGATCAGAACGGTTACAGCAGGGCAAATGACGAACAGGTAGATGTCCAACAACACACCATTACTTCTGATGAAGATGTGGGGCATTGCGGACTCCATACATCTACCGTACGGAACGGGTTACGTCCAAACCCCATGTATAATGGCAATGGGTTACGTCCAAACCCCATGTACAGAGGGAATGCGTTACCGCTCAACTCAGCCTACGTCCCAAATATTCCACAGCCAGGTGGAGGTAAGACAAGTTAACAATCTAGGTTCTTCCAGCTGAGTTACTGATACATCACTCTCAGGGCTCGAAATACTTTCACTTTTGCTGGTAAAATTGCAGATTACATCAGAAAAATTTTATCTGCACCACTCTGAATTTAGGAAATATGGATCATACTAAAATTGTTCAGGAATCATTGATATTTTTTCTTTTATACTTTATAGGTGGTAACAGTCAATGCAGCTGATAACAATCCACATACACCTACATTATAGAAATCTATGTATAAAACCCAGTACATGGACCAGTGCAGGTTATGTGCAGGTAGACACCAGAAATACCTGCACAGCTCCAATTTTACCTGCAGAACCCTGCATATGCATGTGGTATTTCGAGCCCTGGACTCTGGTAAAACGTTGTGAACAATCGCATCTCTATGTTTACCTGTCGGTCATTACCGTATATTGTAACGTATTTGAATACCAGTGGTTAAAACATCTATATTAAGCCAGTGATGAGCAGATGGTTCGTATTCCGTTCAACTCTTGAAATAAGTTTCTGTTCTTGCAAGTTTTACACATAGAATAGGTTTCTCTCAGCAACGATATAAAAAGCCGCTTATATCATCTTCGGGAGAGAGAGAGACAGATAGACAGACAGAGGGGCATAGAGAGGGACAGAGAGAGACAGAAAGAGAGACAGAAAGAGAGAGACACAGAGAGAGACAGAGAGAGAGGCAGACAGAGGCAGAGAGGGGGACAGAGAGAGGGACAGAGAGAGACAGAAAGAGAGAAGGAAAGAGAGAGACAGAAAGAGAGAGACAGAGAGAGAGAGAAAGAGAGACAGATAGATACATGTACCGGTAATACCTATACATTTTGTGGTGATGTGTTGTAGAAGAATTCTTCTTATGTTTGATTTCTGTTTTATTCTCCAGGTCAAAGTCACGCCAGTGCCATCATCATAGTTGTCATCATAGTTCTTACAGCTCTCTTCATCGGTCTCTTCATTTCAACATTCATACCGGGATTACAGGACAGTTTCATACCAACGGTAAGGAATTGCCAGTATACTTCGATTGTACCTAAACATTAACCATCAGTCGTACTTGCATTTTTTTTATCTTTTATATTGGATGAATATAGTAGCAACGTTGTGTTGTGTATATGAATCTCATATCCCATTGTTCCATTCTTAAGCGTAGCTCGTGTGGCCCAGTGGTTAAGCTAAGGGCACAACCCGCCGTACGTGCAATTTGTCCGTACGTTTTTTTTTTTTTTGAGAGGCCACGTCCGCCAGGTATTTCGGAAAACGTTCAGGCTATACAGGGCAGGCGCGTTGCCCGTACTGGCACGTACGGGGGGCTAATCCGACGGCACATAAAGCTGTGCCTGCACGTAAAGTTCTACGGTGTGTCTGCGTGCTCCAAAATCCGTCAGATTCCGTACGGGTTCGTACGGAGGTGGTACTTACCACTTAGTTACGGATCCCAAAAGATTGCCCACGTTTTGGGACGTAGACAGCACGCATTTGCACGTACGGTGGGTTGTGCCTTTAGGTTTAGGGACTCTGCCTTCCCACCTAGAGGTCTTCCATCGCCAATCGCCATTGGTTCCACATGCACGCTCTTGCAAAGGAAACACGCACGTCCCTAAGACGAGCGTTAAGCCGTGGCCACTGCCCAGTGCATATCTGTCGATACAAACTAAGGGAATTCTTCCCAAATACTTATACTGTAGCCAGCCTAACATAATTTTCCGTCCCCTTGATTTTGAATGGAAATCCAACGAGCGCCAAAAGTACAGTCCGAGAGCATGTTCCCTGCAAATTTTTGAAATCTAGATCCTTTGAAATACCATTTCCTGCATTTTGAGCTGTAAATTTTACTGGTAGATTAAGCCGTTCTACGGCATCTGTTTTGGTGAAAAATTACACAAGGTTTTCAGGCTGAATTATTTTTACAAATCCTTTTTTTTTCCGTCACACAGGACGGAATGGGCAATTTGTTTTCCTTCCCACCTCCAAATTCCACTGGCGCTGGCTACAACCATTTGTATATATATATATATATATATATATATATATATATATATATATATATATATATATATATATATATATATATATATATATATACTGCATATGTGCCTGTCTTTTCTTTCTTTCTCAGACATGGCCGAATCCCATCTTCCCAGACAAAACGGACGGAAGCGGACATGTGGACTACTCGTCACCTCAACCGACCGGCACTGAAGGTAGGACACAAATCAAAGTTATTCGCACACGACTTGCAAGAGATGAGAAAATGTCTAGAATATGCATGATGATGATAAGCAAGCTCATGCTATTGTAAGAAAGGAGTGGAAACAAAAAGTTTAAAGAAACAATAGCCCAACCTCCCAGGATTCGAACCCGCGCCGACAGGTCACAAACCCAGCAGCGCAACCGATGTCGCCAAAAGGCTGCAGCCGATAGGCGATGTCTGTTGGCGGTGCTTTAAATTGTGCCAGCAGCTAGCTCAGAAGAATGACATTTCTCTTAGCTAACAAAAAACAAAAAAATCCACAGAGCCAACGCGTTAGACTTCACTAGATTGATCAATATTTTGATTTGGCTCTTTCTCAGGAAAGGAACCAGACGAAGTCGAACAGACAACAAGCGCCGTTGATGGGGAGGAACATGAAGCGGCAATGCTCCGTGAGCTGATTTGTGTCGTCGCGTCGCCGAGCCACGAGGTGTTCGTGTCCAGTGCGTCTGACGCCTCCAGCAGTAGCTCCAACAAGTGGGTGGTGAGAGTGGTAGACGCGTGGGGCACCGCACACCGCAGTTTCACCACCGTCAAGGCTGAGAGTCAGTGCGAGGCGATAGCTCCCGGAGACGTTTCCATCGGCGGGAGCGGCCCTCTATGGGCCATCGGGAACTGTTATCCACCTGTTACAGGGCTGATTGTGCAGTACACAAAGAAGAAACATGACATACCAACAGTACACCCCTTCCTGCCTATCAATACATTCCTCGGCATTGCGAAGGACGCGCTTTACGATCGTACAGTAGACTTGAACTTCACTCCTGACTACGTGTATTTACTGGTAACGATTAAGGATGACAACGGCACTGACATTCGCCAGTTCAGGATGCCGAAAGGTCTTGAGATGCATCAGGGGTACCCCGGACTGGTCACGGTAGGACGGGGTGGGGACCTGTCTGTGGTCGACCACTGGGACATTCATGTGTACGGGTATAACGGAACCGGCCACCGTCTCCTCAGTTTCGGGGACGGTGACAGGCGTACAGAAATCATGGACATATTCCGCACGTGCACGGACAGTATGATCAAATGTCTATTCCCGCATAATTGATCCTGCATTTTGAAATGCCAGCTATTATTTTTGTGTGAGGATGTGAGATCTAGCTTCTCTTGCACACAAAATCCTTTTTTCCCTTTTTTTTAAAATTTTGTTATTTCCATTGAGAACTTGAACGCATGGAATATGATTATGGAGAGATGCAATACAGAATCGTAGCTTTGACAGTCATAAGGGGCAAGTTTCAAAGCTGTCAAGAAAGGAGTCTAAAACCGTCGAATTGCCGCCCGAGTATTGGCCAAGTCTTCGCATTACTTGGACAAGCTCCGGTCGAGCAACAGGCAACCCATTGACGAGCTCTCCGAGCTCAACACTCGCCGCCGAGGCCTCGCTGAAATTAAGTGCAGCTGTAAGTGCCCCGCAAACGCCGGCCGAGCTGCTAAAAATCGTTCGAGGCCCGCGTAATCGCCAAAACGCGGGTCAAACTCCGGCCGAAAATGCCCATTTGGAGCTCGCTAACAAGTCGGTAGAGCTAAATTTATGATTTACATAGGGGGCTTAAAGGATCCTAGCTGCCTCCACCCTTGGGGTGTCGCCAAAAAAGACAATTCTTTAAACCAACAGTATAATGATGAAATAACAAATGATTACAAATAGCTGTACTTACGTAACGTAGTGCTCATTCTACGTAACGTTAAAACTCGATATGTGTGGACTAGAAACATGCTGTTAGCTGAGATTTCAGTTCATTTTACTTCTTATTCCATCAGTTTCTCCAGATTAGTTTTGCCAATTTGGCTTCTTCAGTAGTCAGGTATCCCGTGTTGAAATATGTCTGAGACATTTTTTAAGACACAACAAGATGCAGAATTTTCCGGCTCATGCAGGAACATTTGATCCAAAAATCGTGTTTCAGAAATTAGGCCGAGGTCCTAGAATGATGACTATTGATGCGTCCTGCATGTTTTTTGGTGCGTTTGACGTATTAAAGCCTGAGTGATGTAACCCTGGTAACGTGAAATAAAATGAAATGAAATGTATTGGCTAGACTCATACAGATTTACAGAGATTTGTACCGTCATCGTGATTAAGATAAGGATTGTCTACTGACGTACTTTGCCGAAAATAATTTCATCAGGTTGGTAGATCATAGGACATAGTAGTTTTCTTTTTACACAACCAGTTTTATCTCAACTGCTGACGTTTCGATGTCCGTCAGACATCTTCCTTAGAGCTTCTAACTGGAGTTCTGCTTCTCGCCGCTATATGTAGCCGATGTAGGTGGCGCTTTTGCGGCGAGAACACAATCCCAAACATGGCTGGGTTTGTACCCCCCTTCGTCCCGGTTCATCACTGGGGTGGACTTCCTTTCGGTTAATTGACGTATTTTGGTTATTTTGAGGGTCTGCATGCCTTCTTCCATTATTGAGCGTTACGAGCCATTTTACGGAAAAGCACTTTGCATGTGCGGAAAGCTATAGGGGTGGACTAAAATACACAGAAAGTATGTGATGACATTTACAATAAAAAATGAAGCAATTGGACAGAAGGAAGTTGGTAATAGAAAATAATTCTTAATGTCCCAGAACTCTAAAGGCTTTAGAAAATATGTAACTTTCAGCCAACTGCTAAAAACAACCGATGGACCAGTCAAGTTTTGAGAAGGTTTTATATCAACATGGCTTTATTCAATACACTCATAATTAATGAGATTGAAAGGTGCTTTCTTGGTTTGATATAGTTTTCTTATGAACACAACTCCGACACACATTCTTCTGTGATACACATGTTTTGACAGTCTTCCTCAGTGTAAATAACATACATGCTAACTGTGCAAAGTGACTTGTCCTATCTATAGTGCGATCTATTGTGATGTAACTATTCTGAAAAGAATAAATCTTAGAGAGTTAACTTTGCACTGGTAGCACAAATGTTATTTTAGACAGCAGAGAAATGTGTCGAAATGTTTGTAACATTATAGCAGAAAAACAAGATTGTGTCCATAAGAAAACAATGTTCATTGATTTATGAACCTGATGGAACTATTTACGGGTGTTTTACTTTGCAACTAGCCAGAGAAAACATAGACTAAGCTTGATTTGCAACATCAAGAATTAAATCTTTATAGTACATGCACATGACTACATGTACTGTAAATGCATTTAAATTCGCGGGGATTTAATTTTGCAGAAGTGGGAAAATAGACTTTTTTCGCTGTGGTTTTAATTTCGCGGTAGCACCATGCAATGTAGTCTCTTACTGTTATGGAAAAATGTTCGCGGTGGTTTTAAATTCGCGGTGAAGAGGTCACCGCAAAAACCGCGAACATTAATCCACCGCGAACATTTCTGCATTTACAGCATTTATATCTTAATAATATGACAAGAAATATTAACATAATCAGAATTTGTCTCTTCATCTCTCACAAAGCAATTTCAGCAAGTAACTTTTGGACATATATCAGTTAATTGGGCAAGAAATGTAAAGAGGATCATACATATACATTCATATGTGAAAATATTGTTTTCAGACAAACAATTTGTGCATTTCTGGGGAAGAGGACCCGATGTTTGTCTCACTTCTTTGTTCACTATTTTTTTCCTTTCATTGTCCTGTCTGCAAGCAAAGGAAAGTCACATTTCCGCATCATCTGTACTCCCTTCTGTAATATTGCAGCACCACACAGAACTGTCCACTTTGCTGACTGCTGCTGCTTCTCACCATTTCTATGGGGCAGTCTGATACATTCTCTCCAATCAGGTTTGGCTCCAACTGGTTAAGGATATTTCTTAGGCATTTTGGCTGGGCTTGTTATTCAGTATTCAGTCAGGTTTTCTGTACAACACCAATCCTTGACAAAAACACCTAAGACATCCTAAACCAGCCAGAGGCTAACGTCTGCTTGGAGAGTAGAAACCCCAGAACTTTCCCAGCGTGGCCTCGGCAGCTACAGCATACAGAACGGCTGTCGTTCATCGTTAGTCCCAGTCATCATCATCGTTCCCGCCAGTATCGTCCCCACCCGAGGGGGGTGCCGGGATCATTGCCGAGATGCGGTCCATAGCGGACCCCCCTCCGGACGGTGGGGCCGCAGCACCCCCCCTCTTGTCCTCGTCCCCCCCGGCCTGTTTGGTCCCTGAGATGCCCTTCCTCCTCATGGAGAGTTTGGAGGCGAGGTCGGACATGAGGTCTCCGCCCGATGATACCGGCGCCGCCTTAGACTCGTCCTTCTGCTTCTTCCGCATTGTCTTCTGCTCCTTTGCGCTCTTCAGCTTGACCTTCCCGGAGCCGCCCGCCGAGCGGATTGCCGCCATCAGGTCCGAGCGCGCATCGGATGTCACCGCCGCCGGCGCTTCCTTCGGTGGGGGAGGGGGGGCGCCGGCAGGGGGAGGGGGTGCAGGCGGACCTCCGGCATCGTCTGGGGCAGGTGGAGGAGGAGGAGGGGGTGGTGGGAGGGGGTCCCCCTGGCCCTGGGGGTGGAGGAGGAAGAGGTGGTGGTGCACCAGCAGGAGGGGGTGGCGGAGGGGGTGGGGCAGCGTCTGTGGGGGGAGGGGGGCCGGGGGGTGCGCCGGCAGGGCCGGACGGGGTGATCTCGTCAGGCACAATGGAGGGAAGGTCGGGGATGACGCTCGGAACCGACGGAGCGATTCCAGGCCCAAGGTCAGCACTGTAGGCAAGGTCATCTGCCACTCCTGCAGCAGAGGGGAGACAGAAGGTCAAGGTTAATAGATACAGGAGTGACCTTTACAGCAGCCATCATCACATATCAACATCAGTCTGCTATTCAACACAACTAAACTGATAACTGCAGTACTGAAAGCTTACATCAGGTGGGGCTTCTAAACAGCAAAGTTAGTCTAGCCCTTTTTCTGTGATGACATTTGGGTGGGTAAGTTATAAACTACCTACCTGTTCTAATCCTGAATGCTAAAAGTGACCCTAACCTGCGACCTCTACCCTCTGCCCTGACCCCTAACCCTTACCAGGCAGATCAGGCAGCAGGTTTGGGACGTCGATCTCCAGCACCTCCCCCATGTTAGCGATGTAGAAGTAGTTCTCGGCCTGGATGCTAACCCTGACCTCACCTCTACCCTCTGACCTGACCCCTAACCCTTACCTGGCAGATCAGGCAGCAGGTTGGGGACATCGATCTCCGGCACCTCGCCCATATTAGGGATGTAGAAGTAGTTCTCAGCCTGGATGCTAACCCTGACCCTAACCTGTGACCTATGACCTGACCCCTAACCCTTACCCGGCAGATCAGGCAGCAGGTTGGGCACATCGATCTCCGGCACCTCGCCCATATTAGGGATGTAGAAGTAGTTCTCAGCCTGGATGCTAACCCTGACCCTAACCTGTGACCTATGACCTGACCCCTAACCCTTACCCGGCAGATCAGGCAGCAGGTTGGGCACATCGATCTCCGGCACCTCGCCCATATTAGGGATGTAGAAGTAGTTCTCGGCCTGGATGCGCTCCAGCTGCTCGCGGTTGGTGATGGTTGACGGGGCGTCCGCCAGTCCCTCCTCCTCCTCCTCAATATCCTTCCTCGTCTTGGTGACCACGCCCAGGGGGTCAAGGGTCACATACTTCTTGTACCTGGGGAATACATGAGCAGCAAAGTTATAGATTTTGTAAATTTAAGACAAAAAATGGGATTTATACTGGTGAATACTGGTTTCCACTTGCTGTAAGCTTGGGTGTGTTGGATGGCTATCGTTTCACCTGTCACTGGATGTAATGAGAAATGTCAGCCTGTTTTCTTTACATGATGAAATCTTTGTTTTCAACAGGCATTCCTTCCATGTCCTCCATCAAAGACTTCCTTCATCGACTGCCAAAATATTTTGCCAGTGATGTGGGCAAACTTTACTCACAACATCCACTCCGATTACCACACCCCTCGTGCATCCCTACCCCCGACCTCTGCAGGTGCTTCCCAAGGTCGCCTGCACAAACGACCTTGTGTCTGCGTGTAGCTGGAGTTTACGGCCGTGGATAATCCGACAGATCAGCGTCCTAGCGCCCTCCCTGTGCCCGCGGAGGTTGAAGAGGAGATTCCACAGTTTTATATCAGATATTATGATATCATACTTCATACTCTGCCCTTCAGGGTAATCCTGGAGAATCTAGGAGCCCTGCCAGCACTGGTGCTGATCAGGGCTCCAAATTCAGATGGGGAAAATACCTGCACTGGTGCATCCTGCCTAAGTGCACAGGAAAAATTTGGGCACACAATATGAAATAGAAGAGACCATCTGAGCTCCATAACGTAATATCAATTCAGCTGACATGAAAATTTTGAAGACGAAATCAACAAACAATGTTTTATTATTTTTTCTCATGACAAAGAACTCTTGGCGTTTTCGTTTGCGTTGCCGAGTTTGTGATCTGGCGTCCCAGATTCAACATGGGTTCAAATCCAGGATATTGTTTCTGTTTCTACTTGCCTCTTAGACTGGTGCACCCACAGTAAAAAGTTTGGTGCACATCTCCAGTTTTGGGTGCACAAACATACATGTACACATGCACCAGTATTTCCAGCCCTCAGCCATAAAGCTGGGAGTTAGTCATGCGATATGTACCATATCGGATACATCGCAGCCCGTATAAATTACAGCCCATCTAAACCCAGCGGGCGGCCAGGCTTACGGAGGAGTCACCGGAGAGTTTCCTGGATCTGTGCCAATCATAACTCATCGCTCAAGTTCAAGTTAAACTTTCCTGTCAAGAATTCCTGACAACTTTGTAAAGTACATTTGTAAATGACAGGAAAATCTGCTAAGGGATTTGAGACAGCCACCTCACCCCAAAGCCTTTCGTTTGCTTCATTTCTCCAATCTTGCTTGAATGTTTAAAGCATGGCATTTGATATGTGATGTTTAATGAGGTCTTTTTGCAGAATATGTTGTAGAGACAAAATCAATAAAATATACCTAATTAAGTTTGAAGACAAAATTCTCAACTGACAGCAAAATAAAAGGTATGTAAATCTGATCAGCAAATATGTTGCATATCTGGTAAGATTCATTCAACGGTCAAAAATGAGGTGCACAGCTCCAATTTTGTGTGCACCAAACTTCATGTGCACCGGGATGTCAGCCCTGTGTGTGTCTATGGGCATGCAGATCTGTGTGTGTCTGTGGGCATGTAGACTAATAAGGGTAGATCAATGTCCCAGAACAGACCCTCAGCAGGAGTATTGATGCAGGCTCGCTGGTTCTGTCTGTCGGGCAGTAACCAATTTTCTCATCATCTTGTATTGGACAAGAGAATTCATCACAGGGCAGGGTCAAACCATGAGGGAGCAGGGGGGGGGGGAGAAAACGTGACTCATTATGCAGAACATTTCTCCACTCATGGAGGTGTAAGAAAAGAACATTATGGAATATGGACAGTCTTCACGCTTTCTACAAATCTGATTATAGGATCTTCAGAATCTCCTTTTTGCATTTGCTTGTAGTTATACTAGAAAACCATCTTTAGAATCTACATCCCTATCTCAAACCTCAGCCAAAAGAACCATGTTTGTAAGATCTTCCATGCATATTTAACTTGTTACTGACATGGGGGTTGGGGGGTGGGTGGGGGTATGCACCTTTTTATGGGCGGTTTTGAAATTGTCCAAGAATTGGCTGTTTGCATCTGTATCTCATGATGGGTTTGGCGGATCATTATGTACTTTGGAACATGGTTAGGAGGTACCTTCACCATAATGTATACAATGTTGTTTCGTTTTCATCATACCTTCCTTTGGGTAATGTAATATTTCATAATTCACTCCTATTTTCTTTGTATTGTGGCATAGGCCATTGATAAGCAGACGTCTTTAATTTCTATAGATCATAACTTACAGGTAGGTTTACGATGATAACTTACGGGTTTTCAGCCGTGTTGAAGAGCAGCAGTGAGCTGACAGAGCTGATGATAATAACTTATACTAAGTTAAGATGATAACTTAGAGATTTAAGATGATAACTTACAGGTTAAGATGATAACTTACAGGTTAAGATGATAACTTACAGGTTAAGATGATAACTTACAGGTTAAGATGATAACTTACAGGTTAAGATGATAACTTACAGGTTAAGATGATAACTTACAGGTTAAGATGATAACTTACAGGTTAAGATGATAACTTACAGGTTAAGATGATAACTTACAGGTTAAGATGATAACTTACAGGTTAAGATGATAACTTACAGGTTAAGATGATAACTTACAGGTTAAGATGATAACTTACAGGTTAAGATGATAACTTACGGGTTAAGATGATAACTTACGGGTTAAGATGATAACTTACGGGTTAAGATGATAACTTACGGGTTAAGATGATAACTTACGGGTTAAGATGATAACTTACGGGTTAAGATGATAACTTACAGGTTAAGATGATAACTTACAGGTTAAGATGATAACTTACAGGTTAAGATGATAACTTACAGGTTAAGATGATAACTTACAGGTTAAGATGATAACTTACAGGTTAAGATGATAACTTACAGGTTAAGATGATAACTTACGGGTTAAGATGATAACTTACAGGTTAAGATGATAACTTACGGGTTAAGATGATAACTTACAGGTTAAGATGATAACTTACAGGTTAAGATGATAACTTACAGGTTAAGATGATAACTTACAGGTTTTCTGCAGTGTTGAAGAGCTATGACCATAACTTACGGGTTTTCCGCCGTGTTGAAGAGCAGGAGCGAGCTGACAGAGCTGATGTTCCTGGGAAGACGCCCCAGCCCCTCCTTAGTAGCGTCCACTGTCTTGTCCTGCTTCTTGATGTTGAGATGCACATTATAATACTGCAGCTTCTCTTTCAGGACCCGGTCGTCCACCGCCGGGTGCTTGGTCTGCAGGTGGTAGCTGGTGCGGCGCGGCTCCAGAAGCTTCGCCTGGCCGGTAAACAGTGAGGTGTACTCCTGTAGCTCGTCTGAAGCAGGGTACTTGGCACTGGAGAACACCTGTAAGGAACAGTTGTTGGTGGTAATGATTCCCTAATACCTTGATGAAGGCAGCTACTCAAGCAACTGGATATGATTTTGGAAACGGTCAGACGTTTCAACTGGAATCCACCAGTTTTCGTCAGTGACACTGAAGTGATCTGGAAGAAACAGGTCTTTTATAGTCTAACTATGAATGAAGACAATTTCAGATGTCCAATAGGAAACGTTGTACGACAAATACAGACTAAAGACAATTTGGATTCCAAAGAAAACAAAGGTAAGGCAAAGTCAAGCTGAAGACAATTTGGATTTCAAAGGGAAGCAAAGCTAAGACACAGTTAATGCAAATGATTCCCTAAGTTTGGGTCGTTGCAGAGGGCACTAGGAATACTAAAACATGGTTGAAGACGGACAACGGAAAGACTCCACTGACACCTTGAATGGCAAGACTCAACTGAAGTTTATTTCAAATGTTTGAACGTGTCAAACACCACACCTGCAAACGTCGGTATTCGACGTTGAACACCTGCGCTCGTCCACAGGTGCGAACGTGAAACGGTTGCGATCTAAGAACATACCGTTCTTACAGTTCACCGCCAGTTTTCCACTAGCCATTCCAGCGAGTGAAACATACCACCTTACGTAAGCAAAGATACTTGTACATAACGTTAGAATCCTTAGCGTTTGCAGTCTTTGCATTATTACATATCAGTAACAGCATTTTGTAAAGTACAGATTTGAGCTTATAGAGTTTGCGAGCCATTCTTACACACCTTGGTGGCCTTGCGGCTGCCCTGGATGGCGTTGATCTTCGCCTGCGCCGTGCTGATTCTCGTGTTCACCGCCTGGAGCCGCGTGCGGTTGTCCGCCACGCGGGAGGATATCCTGTCAAAGACGTCGTTGGCGACCTTGTCGAGGTAGTCGAGGGCGTCAACGATTTGCCGTATGGTTTCCTCTCGCCGCAGGTCGGGCTGGACGACGGGAATGTTGTACACCTGGCTCCGCCCTTCCATGGTCTCTGGTAAACAACAAAACATAAACAACATACTGTCAGTCTGGTAAACAACAAAACATAAACAACATACTGTCAGTCTGGTAAACAACAACACATAAACAACATACCGTCAATATGGTAAACAACAAAACATCAACAACATACCGTCAATCTGGTAAATAACAAAATGTCAACAACATACTGTCTGTCTGGTAAACAACAAAACATAAACAACATGCTGTCAGTCTGGTAAACAACAACACATAAACAACATACCGTCAGTCTGGTAAACAACAAAACATCAACGACATGCCGTCAGTCTGGTAAACAACAAAACATCAACAACATACCGTCAATCTCGTAAACAAAAAAACGTCAACAACATACCGTCTATCTGATAAACAACAACACATCAACAACATACCGTCAGTCTGATAAACAACAAAACATCAACAACATACACTGAATCTTTGATCCCAGTCGCATGCACTTTTTAAAATCATTCATTCCTGTATACGCTAGATCTTTAGCCGTAGCTGAAATGTAGGGCCAATGTCAATTAGGACATTTGCAGAACTGTCTGTAAGTATTTTATATAGTATATGACAGTCTCTCTCCTAATCTTGTACAGACTTGAAATAGACTTATGTCTTGTGTACTTAGGTGTTAATCTCAAAGTTGCTTTCTATTTGACATCCCGATGTAAATATTCCAATCCTAGCATACCAAGTGGCTTGGCCTCTCTCCCATATCATCCCCACATGTAACTGAATACTGATGTTTCCATGTGTAATTTGATGCCTATGTAACAGTGGTGTTCAAGGACTGCGAAACCGAAGACGCCTAACGGCTTAAGCCTTTATGGCCGAACGGTTTGCACGTTCGATTTGTGATCCGGCTGCCCGGGTTTGGCGCGGGTTCGAATCCCGGGAGTCGGGGTGTTGTTTCTTTCTGTTCTTACTCGCCCCTCTGGTTGTTTCACCTACATGATGAGAGTGCGTGTGTTAGTCTCATGATAAGTAGGTCACGTAGAGGGGACTGTTCTTTAATGCACAGCAGAGAATTGTGTATATCAGTGGTCCCGAGGACGTCATGGTTACGGTATGTTATGTTGCACAGTGGTAGAAAAATAACCAACAAATGATCTGATCATCTGAATGTTGATTATACCCCTGTCCCATTTGGCAAAATCGATCGGTGATGATTCTGTGGCAATTGCCCAAGCCTCACTTATACTGTTACAATAATAACTTTATTGCACAACAATTGTACAAGGTACAAAGTATGGCTTATATGTGACAGGGACGGTTTTCAGATGAAAAATCCGCGCAACCCTCTGTCGATGTTAGATATGGCCAATCTTCAGTCGATACACCCGAAGATCGTGGATAATGTGAAAGCGGTATTAGTAATGTGATGTCCTTTCTCCTACGAGTCAGCACTGCGTGAGTGCTGAATACACCGGATGTAAACAAAAACGGCGATCGCTCATATAACACACGACCATGATGTGCACACTTAGAGCTGTGTACTGGTACACTGTATCGGTTTAATCAATTACTAGTAACGTGTCCCTGTCTTCCCCCAAGGGAAAAAATGTTTTTTTCCCTCCTCCTTTGGGGCCCAAGGGGAAAGCCCTTTTCGAGAAAGTTTCCCTTCCCAGCAACCTTTTCCAGAGACCCGGGGTTTAACCCTGGGGCCCTGGGGGCAGTTTTGAGCGCCCGATTTCTGTGGAAAAATTTTTTGAATTCCCTTACCCCGCCCCCCCCCCCCCCCCCCCCCGGGACAACAGATGATGATGACTAGTAACGTTAGCTGCAGATGACGCCAACTACTTCACTTCATTTAGGACGGGGTGTGTGGATGAACCTTGATAATA
>NC_049983.1:27124859-27137259 GCF_000003815.2 Branchiostoma floridae
TGAATGATGAAAGCCCATAAATACTCCGTGTGGCCTTGGTCTATACTATAATGTAAAGGTTATGACTTTGTGATCCAGAGAGCAATTTGTTATGACATATTAGATTTTATAGATGGTCCACTGAATGTCCTCCACATTCGACTCCCCCTGACTGAACGTTACATGTCCTGTTCTGTTTATGTTGGGCTCTACTGGAAATCCACTTTTATAAGTTGAATGGGCAACCAGCTGACTTGTGATGAAATAAATAAATAAAGAGTAGAGTTAATATGTCGATGAAGATTAGACATCCAGGTAATAAGATACGCCAAACAGCAGTTACTCAATCAACTGGATATGATTTTGGAAACGGTCAGACGTTTCAAACAACATCCGTTGTTTTTTGTCAATGACACTGAGTAGGGTAATATTTACTAATAAACGTTAATACTTTTTCTGTTTCTGTATCACCACGTTACAAGTTACCAACTCGTGCCCACCATCCCACTGAGTCTGACGTGCTGTACAGAATGGGAGTAATGGCAGTCAGCAGACATTCCGTGCTAAACTCGGCCTGACCGTGAACTTGTGTGTGTGTGTTGGCATACAGGTGTCAGGACCCCTCCCCCTCTGACGTACACACAACATTCAGCCTGGATTTACGGCAAAATAAACACACATTCCACCCATAAAACTCACCTGGAGTGTGCTGCGTCTATTCTATCGGAATCGTGGCTAGTTCTTGACGTTATATCTGCCGCAGTTTTTACAGAATCGCCCAAAGTTGGAGAGCAAAGTTGCTGGTTTCCGTGTCGTCTGCGGCCATGTTGGTTCTCATCATATGATGGGGTCACGTGAGGTGAGGATAGGCTCTAAAGCAGACTCTCTAGCAGTCTGTAAATATGTCCTATTTAGGCTGATGTTGTCCCTTTCTCAGCCCATTAAATGAATACTTGTGGCTCCAATTTAGTAATAAACAGATTTGATGACTTTTAGAACCTGATAATGATGTAGAAACGGTCCACGATCAGAAATAAAAAGCAGATTTTGAGAAGCCCACCACTGCGCCTGCTGTAGAGACTACCCTAACCGTACTGCCTGACGGGAGAATGTAAGATGGCGGCGGCAGGTTGCAGACGGACGGAACGGTTCGTGTGTTTCTGTTTCTGAGCGGACAAACATTCAAACTTGGGGCGGAAAACTCGCAGCCATGGCGCAGGGGTACAGCGGGGACACGGCCAAGGCGCTGGGCCTGCTGGAGGACCTGAAAGGCATCATCGTGAAGCAGGAAAACACGATCCGCGTGCAGCAGCTGAAGGTGGAGCTCCTGTCGAGCCGAGCCCGTGAGCTGGAGGCGGAGAGGGACGTGCTCCGGCGGCGGGTGGACGAGCTCAGCCGCGAGCTGCGATCCGGCAGGACCCGCTCACAGTTCTCCACGTTCAAGCCATACCCAAGGTCAGAATTTACGCCAATCGGCGATTATTCTAAAGCTCCGTTCATGTCCAAACCTTTCCAAACTTCTTGTGAAAGTTGTTATTTAGATCGGTTCTTCTTCAAAGAAGCCTTATATCGCTAGGAACTTCCGATTTTGAGGTCTATACGTATTGACCTGTTTGAAGTATCGTGTGTGCGAGATGCAGATGTAAACACACGGAACTGTGCATGCATCCCCCTCTCTCCCGTGTTATACCTGCAACAAGCCTGTACGTGTGCTACAAGCCGGGCGTTATAATAACGTTACTGCCCTTGCTTGGAACATTTCGTCATACGTAGTTCAGCATGACGACGTTTGGTTCCGTTTTATTTATAGTCGTTCTAACCCGTCACAATGTGATATTTTTATCAGCCGTGGCGTAGTACAAGGGTCGGAGTTTTCCCCAAGTTGACGCTTATTTCTCTTTAAGACATTTTACCCAACCCTTAATTTTAAGAAGCCGTCCCTCCATTGAAGACGGGGAAACGCCCCCGACATTCCTGACTCCCGTTTTTCCCCTCAAATATTTCGGCCCACTTCTAACTGACTTGGCCCCGCTGCCAACCCTTCCCTTCTGCTTATTTCCCAAGGTGTGCCTCTGATGGAACCAGATAGCTTCTGCTTCTGAGGGAAAATATAGTATTTCATTTCCTTATGGGACCAGTAAGTCAGTAGTATGCCCATGGCACTTACGATCGCCATATATTCAGAGGAGGCTTACTTTAGTGCTTTATTGTCTATTCGTCCTATTCTGTATTTGGCAATTGCTTACCATATTTTGATTTCATAAGGCACACAGAAAATCCCTACCATTTGAGGTGCCAGTATTAAGTGTAAGTCTGTACTGTACATTGTACATTGTAGGTAGAGGTTTCATGGCTTCCATGTGTGGAGCTGACTGCACCATGTGTACTACAGGTGGGGTTTCCCCTGCCCAATGTTTTTGTTTACAGACGTTGTTGTGCTTCGTGCCCCCGTTGTTGACACAATATTTCCCAGGGCCGCGCAGTGAAAACAGGGGCAGATCCTAAGCAAGCATCCGGCCCGCCGGCTCTCTCTGGCGCGTGAGCCAATAATTGTTGCCGATAACTCTATTATATCTCTGAATAGATAACACAGCCCATCAAACTTTAATTAGCTGTAGGGCAGACACAAAAAGAACCTGCCCATAAAATGCACAAATGTGGCTTCACTACTGCCTGCTCCATTCTTCTTCATTACAGTCATTTTTCTGGCTGAGTTTATTCGATTACGGTGGCTCGCCACGGCCCCGTACTGTAGAATATGACAAGATTGGCCCTGCCAGGTCCATTCTGCCTATTTCCCCTGTGGAACACGGGTGTTTGAGCTTATCCAGATGAGCTGTGATAATGGCTGAGGGGTCGTGATGGGAGGCAGGCTTTCCTCTCCTGTCTACAGCCTGGTCTTACATGGAAGCAGTCGGATGTTAGCAGGCTTTCCTTTCACATCTGCAATCTGGTCTTTATATAATACATGGAACCAGTCAGATGTTAGCAGGCTTTCCTTTCACATCTGCAATCTGGTCTTTATATAATACATGGAACCAGTATGATGTTAGCAGGCTTTCCTTTCACATCTACAATCTGGTCTTTATATAATACATGGAACCAGTATGATGTTAGCAGGCTTTCCTTTCACATCTACAATCTGGTCTTTATATGATACATAGAAGCAGTCAGATGTTAGCAGGCTTTCCTTTCACATCTGCAATCTGGTCTTTATATCATACATGGATCCAGTCAGATGGGAGACAGTCTGTAGATGGCTGGAGGGAAGATTATAGATAAATCGTAATGTCTCATTTCTGCTCATCACTTAGAAGGTTAAACTGTGGTGTGCCTTCAGCAGTTTCCTAATGTTTAGTATGTCATGTAAGAATTAATCCCTGGCTATGCCTTCCTTCCCAAAGACAGTATATTCAGTTATACAGGAGTCTATGACTGACTTATGCCTGTACTGTATAGCCTAGAACTATAACTTTAACGTTCTTTGTTTATGAGAACTTGAAGAGATTGCAGCCAGTGTGACTATACCAGTTTGTAAGCGTACTAATTTCTAGCATGCAAAAGTGTGATACTGTTACATTCTCTCAAACATGTGCCAGTCACCACCACCTCTATGCAAGGCATGCGTGTGACCACTTTTTAATCAATGGTCCCTTCGACAATTTTTCCCACTAACACAAACATTAAAAATCCTGTCTTAAGTGACCACCTGTTCATATACACCAGACCTTATTGGCCCTCAGAATGGTCTTCTTGGGCAGTTTTGACTGTGTGTATGAAGAGGGATTGTTCACCTTGACTCTACCATACATGTCTGCAGGGAAGAAAAAGATGAATACCTGAGTTTTGCTCATCACTTACCTTACATTTAATGGTGGCACAGGTTAAAATGATGTCTGGTGGCTTGTATTGTAGCTGCCGGCCATTTCATACCTCCCTGTGCAGTTATTACAGTCCAGGGCCTGACAACATTTCCCCGGGGCCTGTAGAGATTAACGTTGCAGCTCCGCACATCGCTTAGACTAACACAGGTCAAACTGTGCATCATCGCCTCAGATTGTGGCTATAGCTGAAGGCAGTTTCACTCAGTACATGTACAGCTGATGCAATCCAGCTGTAAGACATAGTTCTAGATGATAGATGATTATAGAATAATACCTGAGCCCTGTTTATCATTGTAAACCAGCCAGTCTCTGTGTGTGTTTGGTCGTTGCCGAAGGCAGTTTCACTTAGTCCCTATATGGCTGTTATACTTTGGCAGTAAAATATATTTGTATGGATTCCTCAATGTCTCTGGGGAGTATTGACTATCATACCTGTAACAAGCGCAGTATGTGCTTGAATGTGACGCCAGGTAGTTTCGACGGTCCCTTTATGGTTGGTACAATCCAGCATATTAAAATGTATTTGTACAGATTCCTCGATGCCCCTGGGGAGTGTTGACTATTATACCTGTAACAAGCTTGAATCTGAGGGCAAAGTAGTTTCAACAGTCCCTTTATGGTTGATATAATCCAACACTAAAATACAGATTCCTCCTTTTCCCAGAGGAGCTTCTTGCATCAGTACCTGAGCTCTGTATTATCATTTGAACTCCACATTTATGTTGTGCAAGCACATCTAACCCTCCTCTTATTTATTTTTATTCACATTACTTTCCGCCTGCTCTAAAGAATTTGCTAATCTCTGTACGATAGATAAACTCAACTACATGTACATTCTAGGAGGCGATAATCCTCACTGTGTACAAGTAGGCAAATATATCCACGAATGTTTATACCATAGAACCAATAGTGTTAATGACATGCTAGTCCCTGTATGTTGACTTACTCATACCTATAAATATCCATATATGTGTGTTTAGCTGTACTGTAAGTAGTTATTATACATGTAGACCTCACGAAAGTCGCTGTGCTTTTGTTGTGTCAATAAAGATTTTCTTTTTTTCTTTTTATTTATTTATTGATCTTTAGGGTAGTCCCTTCAGTTAACGTAGTAACTGATTTCCTGTAATGGGGAACATGATGATAAACAGTACAGTGAGTGCATGTTTGTCATTTTCAAGGTGTGTGCTAGAAGTAGATAGCATTTCCATATATTTTCCATATGGTGTAGCAATGTTCAGCCTCAGCTCTGGCAGGTTTGTATAATAAGTCCCCTGCTGTGGGAGGTTTTCCGACCTGTTGTGTTTCAGCTTGTCTCTGTCCAGTCCCGTTCTCCACGCTTGGGGCAGACATGGCGCCACGACATTGTCACACTGATGCCACAGTTCCCCCGCCTTTTGTGGACCTGTGAATGAACTGTTGGAATGGCGTAACGAAACAGAAGTGTACATAGCGAGGCAGGGCACGGCAGGTTCTCTATTCTGTGTTTCATATCTGTTTGGAGTGAGTTTGTTTCTTATCAGAGCCATAAAGAAATTAGCATGAAGTACTAGTATATGTTTTTGTTATATTTATAGTCAACTGTATCATACAAACAGCGCTACTGTAGCGTTACAAAGCAGAAGTATTGCTAGGTTTACTGTGTTTTGATAGTTGGACAAAGCGTCCTTATTGCATTTCCATATTTTCTCAGGTACGTATTTAAAATAGGTTGATTGAGAAACAAGCAGTTACACTACTACCCGGCAACTGGATAAAGTTTGAAATTTCTCACTTTCGAAAATTCGACTTTTCCACATTTTATCCATTTGCTTGAAAAACGTTTACTAAGCATATCTTATTACATGAATGTCTAACCTTCATCGATACACAAATATTGTGTTTGAATTTGAGACTGTGGCACGGCAGGGCGACTGTTCCTGAATCCTTTATTTCAGTTCCAATTTTTCTCAGGTCCGTTATAAGTAGATTAGCATGGATTGTTGTGGCCGCCTGTCAAACGGCAGCTCCCAGTGTTTCATGTTTGCTCAAAGTCTGGCCCAGAAATTGCCAGACAGACAACACAACTCACTATGTATACCTCTGACTAAAATAGAAGCACCAGGCCTGGACCTGTCTGTTTGGGAACTGGACACTGCAGATTAGAGTCAAAGCCAGAAGAAGTTCCTTTGTGATTTAGCAAGTTCTGGCATCAATCATCATTTTAGTTATGTATGGTATGAAAGAAATGAAAGACTCTAAACTCTCCTCTCTTTCTACATTGAATAAGCACTACAAGCAAGAAAATTACATTTCAACCATAAAGAGCCTTGACATTCGTAGGGCAATCACACAACTCAGAATTAGCTGTCACAAATTAAATATAGAAACCGGGAGATTCAAAAAAATCCCTATCGACCAGAGGGTTTGCCCATTCTGTCCAGAGTTAATTGAAGACGAATATCACTTTATGATTGTATGTCCCAAATATTCTGAAATACGCAATTCTCTATACAGAAGGTTGTCATTTTATACACAAGGATTTATCTCAATGGACCTGAAGTGCAAATTCAAATACATCATGACATGTGACAATCCCTGCATGGCAGATATAGGAAAATATATTAAAGAAGGTTTGGATATTAGAAACTCCTCAACTGATTGTAAAAGCTTCCAATGATTGTAAGAAGCTTATCCCATACTACAACTCCTGTATTAGTTAGTTAAGCTATAGAACTGTAGTTATGTAGATGCCATACTTTGTACCTCGTA
This sequence comes from Branchiostoma floridae, assembly GCF_000003815.2. Lineage (NCBI taxonomy): Eukaryota > Metazoa > Chordata > Leptocardii > Amphioxiformes > Branchiostomatidae > Branchiostoma > Branchiostoma floridae. The sequence goes on from NC_049983.1 coordinate 27,131,474, forward strand.
CAATTGTTGTGCAATAAAGTTATATATATATATGTAATATGTACTTTTAGATGATAAAATAAGATATAACTGTGCTTTCTAAGTAAAAAATTGACATGTATAGTGTTCAACAGGTATTATTAGAATTCAAGAATTTAGAATTTGTTGTGATATGCAAATCTAAAATCACCATCATTCAGTGTTATGAAATAATGAGTGTATTGTAGGCAGGTCCATATACTATCATGGAGCATCGTTAAGAATGGCATGTCAGGGCCGTAGAGGGGGTTAAGTGCATGAATGTGGCCTTGAGGTAAGGCAAACCTATATTTGTATTTCCCTGTTGTCCCCCATGTCCGCCCTCTGGCCTGGAGGTCAGACCAGAATAACAGACCCCTGCGACCTCTGACCCTGCTACTGTGTGGTGTGCTAATCAACAGTTCAGTGCCACAAAGGTACAACTCACTCAACTAGACTCAGACTAGCGCTGAAAAGTTCTCTTGCCCTGTGGGCTATCGGGCAAGTACAGATAAAATCTACTGGCCCAAAGCAACTTTATTGGCACGCATTTCTAAACTACTAAAGGATACAATTTTACTTGCAAGCTTACTTTTCTTCAGTAGACAGAGCACTCGATCTGTTTAGTACTATAGACTTATAGAAAATATGTCCACTAACTGTTGCTTACGCTTACCTTTATCGATTTGCATGTACATGTATATCTACTTGCTGTGACATACAAAATAAATATTTATCTACATGTATATCTGCAAGTTTAATGATCAGCCATTTTGAACTCGGCTCAAGGCTTGTCCCGTACACCATGACAAGTGTCTATCAAATTTTGCCAACACTAAACCCTACTTCTGTATGTGCACCAGTGATACTGTTATCGTAACCTGTAACAAGTTCACACCATCTGAACCTGAACTGTTTGGGTCCCGCCTCCCTAGCCTGGGATAAACCTGTAACAAGTTCACACCACCTGAACCTGAACTGTTTGGGTCCCACCTCCCTAGCCTGGGATAAACCTGTAACAAGTTCAGACCATCTGAACCTGAACTGTTGGGTCCCGCCTCCCTAGCCTGGGATAAACCTGTAACAAGTTCACACCATCTGAACCTGAACCTGAACTGTTTGGGTCCCACCTCCCTAGCCTGGGATAAACCTGTAACAAGTTCACACCATCTGAACCTGAACTGTTTGGGTCCCGCCTCCCTAGCCTGGGATAAATATAGCTCTGTGGAGTCAGGTGGAAATAATCGGGCAGCTCAAGTCTGTCATGGCTTGTTGCACCTCCCCTCAACTGTGTAAAATTGGGAGTAGACACCACAGACTGTAGACGCAGAGCAGAGTACTTTGGCAATGTCAGTCCTATCTGCTGGTTCTTAGATGTTACAACATAACACTGAAGTGACACTGAACAATGAATGAAAACAGAGCTTGAGGCCTACATTTTCAGTATTGTTACACCATGGTGCTAAAATGTAGAGTTTGATATAGTCAGACTCAGGTACTTCTATTAGTCTACAACACTTTTCTCCTCTTATATAAATTGCCTTTTCTACTGTTACTTTAAAAATGAACCAAGGAACAAACAAATTATTGTGGCCCAGACTAGGAGGTTGTAATTTACAGTGAATTATGGGTTTTGTTAAAGGTCCTTAATTTGATCCCATCCACAGAAGTACTTAGGTAACTAACCGTGAATAATTATGGCTCACCCAAGAGTCATGCAGGTAGAACACATTAGTGTTAAGTTTATCTGTTTTAGAGTAGAGTAGACTAGATTATCTCAATACTACATGCATAACTATCTTAGTTTTTTTTAGCAGATAGTGATTGCAGACAAGGTCAGCTCAGAAGTCTGACAGGACACATGGACTCCCAGTTGAGTTTGAAATGTGGAACCTGTCAGAAAGGCATCTGGTCTGAACCTCCCCATGGGAAACCCATTTGTAGGTGTGATTTACTGTAGGAAAATTGCTGGACAAGCTCCAGTAAAGGATAGCAGCATACAGGAGAACCACTACAAAACACATACAGGAATTATGTACTGGATGTTGGCTTGAACTTGTTGAAGTGTGAAAACTGTAAGTTTTACATGTTATACTATGCATATATGAAGCTAAACTTTCTTTCAACACAAAAATACACATGGATGAAATGAAATTGTTATACAAGTCCTATACATGACCTAGGTAACTACACCAATATAGCATTTTACAGTGTTGAAGTAGAGACATTCTTCAAGGCTAGCTGCAATTTCTTGGATTGTGTTCGTATTAGTCAAGTGTGACATCCCTGGTGCAAGTACAGTGTAGTTAAAATGGCCCACATTTACTAATGGGAAGTCCAGTACAGAAGTACAAATGTGTGTATTGATGTTCCTGTCTTTAGTGCTGGTAAATGGTCCTTAGATATGATCTAACCCAGCTCCACTGTGTTGTACTGAAGGTTTAAATGGCCAATTTTGCCACTAATGTCCACCATAGCGAGAAGGATCATTCAGGCTCCATACTGCCTTTGTGGGGCGGCCTCTCACGAGTGGTGATCAATAGGCAGTATTGGGAATCCATGCGGAGTATTGGTAATCAATAAGCTGTGCTGGAGCTGGTATGCGATGTGGGGTGTGGGTTGCCCATTTGCCAGGATGTGCGGTATTGATTGGAAGCTGTGTTATTGAATGGAGGTGGTTTAGCCTGAAATTGGTGCGATACTGGGCATGTGGGGTGGTGGTTGGTCAATCCATGATATGCTTTTGTAACGGTTACATGCAAAAATGCTGCCAATTTTGCAAGCAATGTGAGAAATTTGCCTGCAAAATGATATATGGTCAGTAGTACTTTCTGCAATTGAATTGCATGTTCAGACATTAGGTTATTCCACAAAATACTTTTGTTTTTTGGTTACATGCAAAGATTTTGGATGCAATTTGAGAAGTTTGCCTGCAGAATGATATATGGTCAGTGGTACTTTCTGCAATCAAAGTGTATGTTCAGACCTTTTTATTTGCTAACCTTGAAATCTCGTTTAGGCAGGGTTTATAATAATTGTGCTCTCATGGACACCTGAGGTCTGGACACAAATCCATGGAACAGGCAGCCCACAAGAAATTCAAAAGGGAAATGATTTTTTCCAATCATGTCTTTTTGATTAAATAGTAGGAAATACCTATTAGATGTCAGAAGCTGTATCAAAGATTTCATGTTTATCATTTACATTGATTTTGATATGATACCCGTATATGTTATGTGTATCTCTTGCCCGACATGTAAAATGAAAAACGTTGAGCCCTTGTAAGCTACGACTTCATTATGCCTGATATGTATTATCCAGTAAGGCGTAATATATATCATTATACGAGTAATAATCCTCCTTATACATGATGAGTGTAATGTTTTACATTAGAAGGATGATGATTAGAGGATTTAGTCTAATAACTTATTACAGTCTACCACCTGCTCAGTTGTAAACCATGGGGCACTCCAAAGTCATGTTTTTCATTGTGCTTAATGAAATGGCAAGATATGAAGTATTCTTTCACATTTCTAATTTCTAATCTTCTGATGCATGAGAAATGTAATGTTTCCTATTAGACAGCTTCAGAGTTAGTCCCCACCAATCAGGCTTTTAGCTAGGATTTATTTTTTTTAGGGGGTCCGAATTTCTTGGTGAGTCGTGGTAAGGCGCCACTATTGTAGGGGGGTCAGGGGGTATCCACCTTCTAAAGTGCTGAGTTTTCGAGAATTTTAAGTTAAAATGGTGCATTCTAAGGTATCCTTTAATAGGGGCAAAATTACTATCAGAGGCTTCACAGTAGAAGACTAGTACTGTGACCACAAATGAGCTAGTGGCATCCCTGGTCAATCAGAATTTCATGCTTGTCAGAGGATATGCTCCCCAGATGATGCTATGACAAATGCCTGACAAAAAGCCTGCCACCGATATGGATGTCCCTGTAGCTCAACTGGTAGCAGCCTCACTGTTGAGCTGCTGGTTCTAACTAGCTGGTAACTGGGAGGCCTTGGTTCAAACCTGGGTAGGGCATTTCAGTTGGGGCTGCACCCGTCTGCCAGAGAGGTGTAAAATAGGGTCCCGTGTTCGAGGAGGTGCCTCAAGTACGTTTCAGGGGAATAAGGTCTATCAACCCCTCCCTGTAAAAGTATACACTGCTACAGAAATAGCAAGGAAACTGGCTGACCCATATGCCACTAGGCACTACAAAGGGACCATACAGGCTCCCACCATTGTCAATCTGCCCACCTGTCTACACCAGGTGAGTTCTTACCTGTCCCAGGTGTGCAGAATCAGTGGCACGTGTGTCCCCACACATCCAGCCAGTCTCAGAACTGTTACAGTATAACTTGTTACGAGATTGGTCTGGTGTAACACAAGCAAATCACTCCAGCAAGACTGCCTGGGCGTCTGTGGTGTAATCTGGATTATTATTACCCCTGCCCGGAAGGTTATGTTTTCGTTAGCATTTCTGTGTGTGTGTGTGTGTGTGTGTGTGTGTGTGTGTCTCTGAGTGCATGCATGCATGTCAGTGTGTATGTATGTTTGTGTGTCTCTGTGTGTATACGTCTGTGTCCTTGTGTGTGTGTGTGTGTGAGTATCACAATCATTAATGACTCTCTGTAGTTATCTATACTGTCTAACAACATTGAAATCTGGTCTGTGCTTGTAAATATGTACATATACCTCGTGTCTAGTCAAGCCTGACCTATCAACTGCCCCACATTGTATGTACATTTCCTGGAGGTCAAATCTGCGTGTGTTCCATTCGTACACGATGATCGATGATGTCACACCTCTGGGGGTGATGTAATGTGTGGGAAGTCTCATTACGCTCGTGGGGGGGGGGAGGGTGGAGAAAAACTGATTAATTATTCCAATTTCTCACCAAAACTCTCTCATTATTTCATTTAAAAGAATTATTCAGCACAAATGGAGAAACCTGGGTGGAAAATTTGTGACATTATCGGGTCTTCGCCGTCGTTAGGAGCGATCTGCCACAGATGGTTTAATGTAATTCCAGTTCCCATAAATTACACATGCTTTCGCTGCTGTACTTTACTTGGGATTAAAATAATATAATTTTCCACAAAACTAAACTGACATACAGAAAATTATTTAGATGTGACAAACAAACTTTACTAATGCATGATTATAAGTCATTACAATGTTTGATGTTGAGATATGAAGTCATAATCATATCTGGTTCTAGAAATGTGAGTCAGACCAGCTGCATGAAGGTCATTGGGGAACTACTGTCAGGATAGCTAGGAGCTTGAAGAAAAGGGTGGGTGTAGGTTTTTAGGTGAATCCCACAGCAATGTTTCACGTAGTATAACAGTGATGACAATTTTTGGCAATTGTAAGTTCTTCTAGATCTGCTTTTGTGATGTTATTGTAACACACAGTCAGAGAAGACAATTTCTCTGTTCTAACCCAGTTGTTCGTACTGCAGGGAACATCATTGGTTCAAGCATCAATTTTTACCAAAGGTTTCATTAAAGTCCATAGAGAGCCTGCTATGGAGGCTACTGTTTTGTTTTGCTTCTGACCTCTGTGTTGGGTCTTATTTTCCTCGCTCCAGTGAGAATGTATGTGCAGGTGGTTGTTACATGTTATGAAATATGATGATGTTGACCCCTGACCTATGAACCTGCCTTCATTTGTCCTGTGGTGAGGTCACCAGGTCGTATATACCTGCTGATTGGTCTGCATGTTTGACCTCTGCAGAGGGCAGAGATAATCAAGTGTCTGAGGTCCTGCTGTGTTGATGTTGCGTCCCAGTCCAT
>NC_049983.1:27137359-27140043 GCF_000003815.2 Branchiostoma floridae
CAACATCACACTGTTGTAGTCAACCTGTACAATTACTAGTGACCACATCTACATAAGCCAAGGACTACCTGTGGTCCTGCATGAATGATTTTACCCATTGGCACAAGCATTTTTAAGAACCCTGTCTATAGTGACCACCTGTCCACAAAGACCAGATTTTATTGGTCTCCTATGTGGTCTTATTGGGCAGGTGCGACTGTATCAGAGAAACTTTGAGTAGAAATGTTAGTCAACTGTTATCTCTATAGCTATTTGCTGTAGCATTACTAGATGGACACTGTTTTATGACATGTTTTATTAACTATTAGCAAATGTGTCCATTAAATAAAAGTGACAAAATTAGATTTTAGCTTTGCTCCAGTACCAATGATTTTGAATTTTGTCATATTTCAATTATATCATAAATATTTCAATTTGAAATATCCAGAAATTCTGTAGAAAATTTCATCAATATTCCATGCCAGGACCAGGCATGCATGACAAACGACCAGAGAAATGATGGGACTCCTAATTAACAACATCCATCCATCAGTCGTTAAGCCTGCCTTGTGTACATGCAATAACGGTGTGTGGCTGCAGGCTTTTTAGGTCAATTGGGGCAGGCTGGAGGGGCTTCGGCCACCCTGAGTCAATCTGTCCTTTTCTCATGTCTGTAAAATAATGGTTGTGCAAGATTGAAAAATCCAGAGGTATGAGGGTAGAGCAGATGGACATTTATTTATTTCTTTATTTCAACTTCCTCATCATACATGCATGTAAAATGAGTTGGACAAAAGGAACAGGCATAAGTCCTTTTCCTCGCTAATATAATCTGTCCAAGATAGAATAAAATTACATTAACAAATCAACATTGATACTATATATATATATATACAAAATGATGTATATTTGGTACACATAGCATCAGGGAGTGATACTACAGTCAGTAACACCGCAGGTACATACATGTAAAACCCAGCCATTGTATTATTCTATAAATTATAGTCTGCAAATACCAGCTGTAAAAATTTTATGTAGTTTGTATATCCTGTTTTAAGGTCTCGAATTCCAGGAAGAGTAATGTATGATAGCTTTTTAATTAAGTAATGGGCAGAATAAAGTATTGAAGTATCCAAAGTACCCAGCCCTCTGTTTTCATCTTGTCCTGTTGTAAAATTAAAGGTCGTGTGACCTTTCCAGCAATGATGTCCAGCAGTACATTACTTCAAGTCCCCAGAGAATCTGTTATTCATCATTTCTGCGTAAAATTATGATTTCTGTCAATGACAGTTTAATAAGGGCCATTAGTCAAATTGCAGGCGTCTTCTCAGGGGCAAGTGGTTTTCTGAAGGTCGTCTTTTAGAGTGAATGATAAAAAGGTGAAATTGATAAGATTTGCTTATTTCATCTTCTTTGAAGCCCAATGTTTAGAATTCAGTTACCTTTGAATTATGTCAATCAAGATCCTTCCAAAGGGAACATCAAAGGTCACAGGTTTCCCTGGCTGAGTTCAAATTTTGCTTGAGTAAAAACAGCCATAAACACACGCCATGGATGGGTGTCCTTCTTGAATGTATAATAGTAGTAGTAGTATCCATCACAGTATAACCTAAATATTTCTTCCAATGACTGTGACTTATCGCCAATAGGAATTGGTACTAGATGAAAATGTTGGAACATTTTGTAGACATAAGAACTGCGGCACAGGAGATGTTAATATCGACACAATGTTGCGATGAGCCAGCAGGCTCAGAAGGATGAAGATGTAGCAATACAGACTGAAACATTACACCTGTAGCTGCCATGTGTAAAGTTCGGAATTTCCTGTTATTTCCTTTCCGCATGCCACATTTACTCTGGAAGTCAGCTCTAGCTTCGGGGCATCATTCCTGAAACAAACTTCCGCTGGTGGGGTTTCCGTTTTAATTCCACAGCCTAATATGGTTGTGGCTTTTATAAATATAGGCCGTATATATTCTGTCAAATATTTTTTGATTAGCTACAGTTGACAGGTGTGTAGCAGATTTCTAACCTGGCAGAAGTTTTCTGGCCCCACAACCAGGTGATAGATTTGATGATGCCCAATGATGTCTTGAGTTTACACCTGAGGTAAACCTTAGAGTGCTTTTGATGAATTCCTTTTGCTTTGAAATACTTATAGAAGAACTTGTAAATGCTAATCTGTTCAGGTTGTAAATTACTGGTACTTTTTGATATGCTGTTCTGTGATTTGTAATACCAATTCTGCTTTATTGACTCTTTGAAATTGTTTATATATTCAAAATTTGCAGGCAACAGTTTGGTACCTGTTACCATGCATACCTCTACCCCCCTTACATAATCACCAGATCCTTGTACGGTGCCTTGTCCTGACCCCCCTCCCATCCTGACACCCCTCCCGTCTTGACCCCCCTCCCGTCCTGACCCCCCTCCCATCCTGACCCCCCTCCCATCCTGCTTCCCCCCCATCCTGACCCCCCCCATCCTGACCCCCCTCCCGTCCTGACCCCCCTCCCATCCTGACCCCCCTCCCATCCTGCTTCCCCTCCCATCCTGACCCCCCCTCCCGTCCTGACCCCCCATCCTGACCCCCATCCCATCCTGACACCCCCTCCCGTCCTGACCCCCCTCCCATCCTGACCCCCCTCCCATCCTGACCCCCCTCCCATCCTGACACCCCCCTGCCCATCAGAACGGCCGACCCC
>NC_049983.1:27146632-27164280 GCF_000003815.2 Branchiostoma floridae
CGGGATCGTTGGTTTTGTTTGAATGTTGAAAAGTGCCTGTTTCAGCTTTCTATCTTTGAAACAGACCTAAAGACACACCTGCTGCAGGTCTGCAGCTGCTGCAGTATTAGAAAGACCTGCTAGGGGGCCAAACCATCAGGAGCCCCTCCATTTTCCTTTTTTTTTTTCACTGCAGAATTCTTACTTTGGAACCTATTGTCATGCCCTGCAACAGCAACAGACCTACATTTGTATACAGGAAGTTTTGGTCACAAAATTCTACCATGATTCTTTTACAACTATACAAGGTGGGAAAAATACCATGAGAGGTGGATTCAAATCTGACTCACATGTTTTGTCTCTCCCCTCCATTCAATGGATATGACTCAGGAGTTATGGAAATGCCAAATAAGGAAATAAAGAAGCACGACTGTGGAATGAAACATCCACTTGTATCTGAAGGCCTGGATAATTCATGACAATTATATGGACTGCTTCGCTATTAGAAATAATACTGAAGCTAATGATCAGCCTACTTTATTGTGATACTAAATGAATGTATCATGCTAGCCCTTATTGTTATGTTAACTAGGATGTAAGCTTTATCCTTTTGTACTTGTTGTTGTTGCCATACTTTGTACCATGTACAATTGTCTTGCTATAATGTTCTTATATATATATACTCCAATTCCTGAGACTTCCGAGTCTGGGGGTCAATGACTCCCCTTTACCTGCTCTCCTGTTCCTTAAGAATTCCGGTGCACACCTCCCCAGCTGCAGGAATTAACCCTGGTACAGGTAAGATGTCCTGATAGACTTGAAGACGTGTATATTCATGCTAAGGTGACTTCCATACCTGCACAGGTGTGTGTAGGAATCACTGATGTGCTGGAAGACAGCCAGGTGTCGGTTTACAACTCCCTGAAGTCCCCAGCCTAGCAAAGGACTTAGGGATGCGTACCTAAACCCACGTTTAGGTACAGGTCCGGATTCGAATCCAGAGGTTTAGGTACAGGTCCGGACCTAATGAGTCCGGACCTAAATGCATGGCATTGAATATTATATCATAATATAATGTTATATTATGTTATAATGGCAAAACAATGTATTAAAAAGGGTAGAAGCATGTTTGAACCAATAAAAACGTGTTTATTATGGTAGACACATGATGCAACAAAAATTTGACCCTTGTTGCTTTTCCCTCACTGGGGCTCAGAGACTGCTATGCACCGGTGATTTCACAGTAATTTTATCTGTCAAAGTGGCCATCCCCTGACCTGTAATCCTGCCTGGCTTGCACTAATTAGATACAGGTCCAGTACCGGTACACCAGGGTTCGGTACTTTTGTATCTGTACCTAATTGATTGTACCGGTACTGTATCAGTACACTGTACTGGTACACATCCGTAGACTTACTAAAGGTATATCATCTGTATGGTCTCACCTGCAGTCATGCTCAATGACTGAAAAAAGACAGTGGATGCTACCCCAAAACATTTGACTTCATTAGAATAAAATGTATTTTCAAAATGTATGAATGTTGCCTGAGTAACTAGTACTTTGCAGTAACTTACATTTTGCATAGTGGTTTCATCAGCACCTCTTAGAAATGTCCTCAGATGGCCCTGAGAAATAAATTCTCATCTTTGTGATGTACTTAATATACCAAGGTCAGATCTGACATCAGGAAGAACGTGCCGTGATTATGAATTATGGGTATCGTTTCGCCTTGCCCACTTCATCTGTTGCTTATGACATTTACAGACTTAGAGATGCAATAGTGAAGGAGATAATTTTTTTTAACAAAATCAGAAATTCTTCTGCAGTACTGCAACAAACTAAAAAGGGGGTCAAAAAATCTAAATCATATTGAGGTCTCATGAAGACCTACCCACATGCACAAACATCAATCCATCCAGGCCTTCTTGAGTTATGCTGTGCATTCATATACACAGGAACACAAAGTTAACATAACCTTCTCGGCAAAGGTAAAACACCACCATGACCTGCTGTTTTGTGCAGGAATATCACATTGCCAGACGTAAGGTTTAGTTGGTGTGAAAGTGTAAAGCCAGGTTTTACATCACATGATATTCATCTGTAGGATGATGCAATCCTGACATGTGATTAAGAACAGCGGAACAGCACGACTTTGTTTTTATTACCCTGTCAGGGCTCGAAATACCACCCGCATATGCAGGTTAGTGCAGGTGAAATTGGAGCTGTGCAGGTATTTCTGATGTCTACCTGCACCTAACCTGCACTGGTGCATGAACTGAATTTTTACATACATCTCCTATGATATAGGTGTATGTGGATTGTTATAAGCTGCATTGACTGTAACACCACCTATGAAATATAAAGAAACAAATAACACTGGTTCCTGAACAATTTTAGTACGATCCATACTTCCTAAGTTCAGAGTGGTGCAGGTAAAATTTGTCTGGTGCAGGTAGCTTTCAATGTTACCTGTGTCGGTGCAGGTATGCAGAAAAAAGTATTTTGAGCCCTGCCTTTTCTGTAAGACCCGATCAGCAGGTGAACTATCCTCCCCGTCTCGAGTGTCAGGCACTGACGTCAGGACTCCCTATGGGACCTGGAACAGGCTGTAATGAAGGAAGATTTAACATTTCCTGTGTCTCACTCCTGCCCCCACGTTTGTGTGACGTCCTGACAGGTATTACTGAGATTCATGCAGCAAATCCCAAAATTGACTGTAGGTATGTGTGTCAGGGACATTAAAATGATGTCATGTGCATTTCCTGTATGAGATGTGCACATGTTTTTGAACAAGTTTTTATGAGGTCTAGGCTACAGTATTACCAATATCTATCAAGTTTAGAATTAATCCTGTTGTATTTTTTCGTCAAGAATATTAAAAGGTTTGTAAGAACGTATTATATAGTGTTTTCTGTATGAGATGTGTTAATTTCTGAAAACAAGTCTAAATGACGTTCTAGACTATAGTCTTATCATTCAAGATGACAACGTCAGATTCTGGCATCTACGGTGTATATCACAGAACTAATAACACAGGTTATTTTCTCTCGTTTCTGCAGGTGTTTTCATTAATGTCTAGACTGTTTTTATCAAGATGGATCTGATTAGGGCTGTGTACCTAACCAAATTTTCAGGTACAGGTACAGGTACAGGTACACGGGTTTAGGTACAGGTCCGGACCTGCACCTGTACCTAAAAAAGTTTAACCAACTATATGTAAGTTAAACATGTAACTGTCTTTTCTAGTGATAAATTGTCATCTTTGTATGGGCAATTACATATTTGAATCTCAAAACAATTTCTTTGCAAGTTTTCTTAAGTTTCAACTGCAAGATTATCACCATTGTCATTGTTGGTTTGGGATTTACTTGTCCAGCAGTCTTAAAAAGTAGTGTTTACTAGTGATTTAGTTTGTTTAGGTACAGGTACACAGATGTTTAGGTCCGGACCTGTACCTAAACAATTTTTTAGGTACGGTACAGGTACTGGTATTTAGGTACACAGCCCTAGATCTGATGGTTCAAGAAAAGTTAGGCTTTCATATGAGAAGATAAATGCTTCTCTCTTCTTGGTATTAATATGAATTGCCTTTAGTAGAGCCAGAAACTGTCATTACGGAAAGAAATGACTGTCAATACAGCAAGAGATACGTCTGATGTCTGGTGCTCTGAACAGTTAGCTCTGGAGGGAGATAGTCAAGTCAAGATGTATCTTTGAAGAATCCAAGAAATGTGCATAAAGCCAATAAAGCTGAGGATTTACTGTTTGCTGAGATAGCTCAGTTCAGCTGAGACCTAGCATGGTTCAGTCGAGACATCGCGTGGTGATGATTGTGTAAATATGTCATGAGTGACGACATCTCGTCGCCGTGTAGGGAACCATGGGAGCTGCTATCACCTTAGTCAGTACTGGTTTATCAGTGATGGGAGCCTTGAGAGTTTACATTGGAAGCACATCAATGCACTTATAACCGTGTAAATATTTCAGCAGATATGATGTCCCATGCTGAGCTGCAGGTGGATAAGGATAAGCATAGAGCAGACCTGCCTGTACAGAGTTCCAGATTCATGTTTGGGAATAGGTGCATGCATGGGTGAACCCTAACTGAGAATTTAGGTACAATCACACAAAACATGTAGGATGCACAACATAAGATGAAGTAGAATGTGAACAAAATTTTAAACATCAAAGTACAACAAAACTTTTATTTCTTTTTGCAATGTACTAAGTACTTAGATTTTCTAGAATATTGTGTATACTATATGTAAGTATACAGTATATTAGTTACCATGATAGCTAAGCCTGATGAGACATGTAGGTGTACTGTCTGGTGCAAAATCCACAGTTCAAAATAAAGGTGCAGAGCTCCAAGTGTGGGTGTACTAATTTGAAAATGCACACACTTGAACCCAGTATTACCTCCCCTGCTTTAGTAAGGATACATAAATTATAAGCATCCCCAGCAGTACAAGTCCAGGGTGCAAGTGCAGTGTTGGTATTTACAGCATTCCTGATAAAAAAATAATACTGTAATTGTGGAAAATGGACCATCTATGTCTAGAAATGTATTCATGACACTGTTATATGGGACTCGGCCGCTGGCCTGACATATTTCACAGCTTTGGCTGAGGGATGGGGGCATTTGACATTTGGGAAGGTCGCATGTAAGGACGGACTTGCCTCTTCTCAATTACAAGGTCATGCTCGTTAATTTATAGGTCATGTTCTGAGCTGTTGCCATCGTTTTATTATCCTGTTCATGGTGACATCAATCTTGTGAAATGTGGTTAGAAAGGACATGGATTTGTATGAAAGTGCTCTGATTGCACACACACATATAAAACATTTAGCACACACACACATGCATACACACACTCACAGACAAATGCATACACACTAACACACACACACACACAGACATACACACACACACACACACAAGCAGACAAGTACAACAATACTTTTGTTGAGGTAACTGAATTGGTTTTCAACACATTTTCAACACATTTGTATGTATGAACACATTTTGCGTTCTAGATCCTATAACCCCCTCCCCTACAATCAAACATGTATGTTGTGAGTTCCTTACTGCAGTATAATGACACTGATGTAAGGTGTGAAGTCAGCCGAGGCCTGCATATAGATAGAGCTGGAACATGGAGTCCAGTTATTATTGATAGGACCGGATCAGGATGTATTGTGGAACACATTTGATATGTAGTACTGGTTAATCTGACTGCAGTGAGACCTGTTCAGACAGTTGTGAGTCTATTTGTGACAATTGTGACAATATTAATCTTTATTATTATGTTTGATACAATCAATATCTTGGATGGCAAGACCAAGCCAGCTCTTGTTGGCTTTGATTTCAGAAAGAAAATTCTTTTATAGTGCCTGCTTGATTTTTTTCAATCGGACTGGGTTGTCTCATTTTGCCTTTTTTTCCCCAATTTGATTGTTATCGTCACTCTGATACATGTGAGTCACCCACAAGAACAAACCATTGATACAGTAACAGAATAGAAGAACTAAAAGGCTATCTCAAGTTATTTTGAGTGAGTAGCCTTCTTTGAAAACTGAAACATCAGCATGATTTATCTACAGTAGTCCTCGGGAAATATACAGGGTTTTTCATTATTGTTATAGCCCTAATGTATATGACTGCTATAATGATATGGACTCAAGCTTTCCTCTCTCACCTTTGTAACTTATAAGTATCCAAACTATTCAATTACTTTCAATGATTTTCAGCATGGCTTGAAACTCAGCCTTAAAATTGTAAGGGTTATTCCCAAGGGCAGGTTCAGACATGTCAGTGTCACTGCTCCAGACCCTGAACTATCATAACTCACATTCCTTCCATGATGGGGACACAGACATCAGGAGATGGGCATCAGCACTTAAGATGCCGGACATATCTAAGATACCGGATCGTTCCTCCTGAGTTTTGCCTTCAGAATATCATGTGGATCTCCTGGTAAGCTTCAGCAATGGTCGAATAGTTGTCTGATAGCATCTGGCCTTGCTATTCATGTTAACACAGTATCTCAAACATCCGTTTATTGATAATTGTATCCAGCCAAAGCTTTGTAAGATTTGCCTTGAGAATATCGTGTGGATCTATTGGTAAGCTTCAGCAATGGTCAAGTAGTTGTCTGATAGCATCTGGCATTGCTAGTCGTGTTCACACCATATCTGAGTATCTCAGAGATCCGTATGTTGATAAATCTCAAACTGTATTATATCTAGTCAAAGCTTTGTAAGATTTGCCTTGAGAATGACATGTGGATCTATTGGTAAGCTTCAGGACTGGTCAAATAGTTGTCTGATAGCATCTGGCCTTGCTAGTCGTGTTCACACCATATCTGAGTATCTCAGAGATCCGTATGTTGATAGATCTCAGACTGTGTTATATCTAGTCAAAGCTTTGTAAGATTTGCCATGAGAGTGACGTGCCGATCTCCTGGTAAGCTTCAGGACTAGTTGAATAGTTCTGTGATAACATCTGGCCTTGCTAGTCATGTTCACACCATATCTGAGTATCTCAGAGATCCGTTTGTTGATAAATCTCAGACTGTGTTATATCTAGTCACAGCTTTGTAAGATTTGCCTTGAGAATTATGTGTGGATCTCCTGGTAAGCTTTAGCAATGGTCGCATAGTTCCCTGATAACATCTGGCCCTTACACTGATACTGATACTCCTGTCAACATTGTGAGACTGTGTTTATGGGTGCCAGCAGCCCATTCATTGATACATACTCTAGCTGTGGATTCATTGATAAATCTTAAGATGCTGGTTGGCTATATTGCACTGTTAATCTCTTCTATTGAAAAGTAAATGATATGATTACATTGGAATGATGTAATTCCAAAAGAAACAGTAACTTTACAGTTAACACATTTTGAAATGTCGGAGTATATATATGTATAGCAGAGCCTGTATTGTGGTAGTTTCTTAGTCAAAGAACCAAGCAGTTACATTGCTTTGGCCTGTGTATCACCATTCCATCTTATTACCCTGTAAAGTATTCTTAAGGAGCTATCAGGCATGTCTGCAATCTCCTGCTGCAGAATGGAATGTTGATGTAATCTTGAACTGGCTCTGATGTATCAGCTATCAACTTGTAAAGTAGCTGTAGTAGCTGTACATGGGGTTAGCTTATAGTAATTCCTCCCTTAAATTTACAATCCTACAACTGAACTGCAATGTCAATAACATCGTGAGAGGCAATGTAGATTGTAGCTCCTAAACTGGTGCCAATTTCTCAGCTTCAAGAGTTATCTACATAAACAGTTGTTCTCACAAAATGAGCCCTTTAATGTCTCCACTGACGTAGGTAAGCTAGTTTGATGTTTCTGTTGACGTGAGGCTCTGGGTGATAAGAGAAGGGTTTGAGGTGTTTGCCAGTGATTAGAATGTGAAATGTTTGGTGTTTCCATTGATGTGAGGCTCTTACTAATGAGATGTGAAACCTCTGATGTTAAAAGTGACATTAGGCTGAGTTATCATGAATGGGAATGGGAAACATTGATGTTTAGAGTGACACGAGGCGGGGTAATCATGAATGTGAAATGTTTGATGTTAAAATTGACACGACAAGGCTTGGTAATCATGAGTGAGAATGTGAAACGTCTGATGTTTATACTGACATTAGGCTGAGTTATCATGAATGAGAATGTGAAATGTTTGGTGTTTCCATTGATACGAGGCTCTTAGAAATGAGATGTGAAACGTCTGATGCGTAGAGTGAAACGACAAGGCTTTGTAATCATGAGATAGAAATGAAAATGTGTGATATTTAGAGCGATACAAGGCTTGGATATCATGAATGGGAATGGGAAATGCTTGATACTTAGAGTGACAATAGGCTGGGTTTTTCATGAATGGAAATGTAAAACGTCTGACACAGGCTTGGTTATCATGAGTTAGAATGTTTAACGTTTGATGTTTAGAATGGCACGAGGCGACGTAATTATGTATAGGCGACGAATCGGAATGTGACAGAAATGATCAGATGTTTAAAGTGACACAAGTGAAATATATGATGTTTCTACTGATATTAGGCTGGGTTATCACAAATGAGAGGTGAAATGTCTGATGTTTAGAATGACACAAGGCTTGGTAATCATGAGACAAAATGTGAAATGTTTGATGTTTAGAGTGACACGACAAGGCTTGGTAGTCATGAGTGGGAATGTGAAGCGTCTGAACCATTGAGGAAGTGTTTGATAAGCAAACGCTCATTAAGGAGAGAGGACAGCAGACAGCTGGGACTGAAGGGAGATGCTTTCCTCTGCAGTTGGCAGGCGAGAAGATACAACATCAGTCTGTCGGCTGTCATCAGGCCGGACTGGCTTTGTTTTTTGGATCACACTTCAAAACCAGAAACTGCTTTTATGAAAATTACATCATATCATTTTCCTTCATTTATAAATTTGTATGAAGGATTGACAGTGATATGTTTTTAAAGGTTGACAGGTAATGATGACTGCTAGTACTTGTTACTGCATGATGGGATGATCTCTCTGACAGTTTTGTTATTGCCTTGGCCTGTTTTGTTTCCTGTTTTTGGAAATTAATAAGTCTTCTGCTAGCTTGTATTTTCTGATTGATTCTGTATTCTGATGTCCGATTTTTCAAAATGATATTGACCAGATAGTGTCAAAAGCATCCTTGCTTATGTAAGCTGATACCCCTCTGTGGACAGCTCATAACTGACAGCCCAGAAACCCTACCCAGTCAGCACCAGGTGCTGTAGGACAGCCTGGCTGCCAGCCAGACTCCTACCTGATGGATGGTCCCACTTTGGTCTCTGTACAGGCAGAAATTCTCCCTTGCCAAGCAGGATTTTCCCAGAATTTATGCCTTTATGTCACCCCTATGTGTGTTCGTGGGTGTGTCCCCGCTGTTCTGTCTCTGAACCTGGGCTATAATAGAGAAAGTGTGATGTTACGTCTCAGAAACTGTGACGGGACAGCTCAGAAGTGTCGAGACGCCGGTGTAAGATTTATGAGGAGTCATCAGAAGAGAAATGACTCTGAACCTGGGATGCTGCAAGCTGGGCTAAAATGTAGAAACTGTGACATTACGTCTAAGAAACTGTGATGTTGCATCTTAGAAACTGTGACGGGACGTCTCAGAAGTGTCTAGACGTGTGTAAGACTTATGAGGAGTTATCAGAAGAGAAATGACTGAGTAATACTGAACCTGGGATGCCGCAAGCTGGGCTCAAATGTGGAAACTGTGACATTACGTCTAAGAAACTGTGATGTTGCGTCTTAGAAACTGTGACGGGACAGCTCAGAAGTGTCTAGACTAGCGTAAGATTTATGAGGAGGTATCAGAAGAGAAATGACTCTGAACCTGGGATGCTGCAAGCTGGGCTCAAATGTGGAAACTGTGACGTTACGTCTAAGAAACTATGACGGGACATCTTAGAAGTGTCTAGACTAGCGTAAGATTTATGAGGAGTTATCAGAAGAGAGATGACTGAACCTGGGATGCTGCAAGCTGGGCTCAAATGTGGAAACTGTGATGTTACGTCTCAGAAACTGTGACGGGACGTCTGAGAAACTGTGACGGGACGTCTCAAGAGTGTCTAGACTAGCGTGAGATTTACGAGGAGTTATCAGAAGAGAAATGACTGAAGAGTTTATCAGTAATCGTTGCTGCGTGATGAACAGACATTGTTACTAACAGGCTCGCTGCAGTGACAGATCCATCAGTACATATCGCAGCACACTTGTCAGGATAATCAGATAAACTCTCACTTCCTGTCCCTTAATCATATCCATTTGTACTAATAAAAATTACTGATGTGCAATAATCTACCTGCTTCAGTGTTACTCAGCTATATTTTACTTTACTACTCACCTGTTACAAGTATGTATGAATTTCTTATGATAGCAATCTGTGTAGGAGAACAAATGTCTCCTTTTCTTATACATCGTTCTAAGAAGCTTCAGTGACACAGCAATGCATGACTATTTACTTATTGTTGCTTTGTGAGATCTGTCAAATCTTAAGATATATTCAAATCTACTTAAGGGATGGAGTCTTTTGAAATCTATTGTGCTTGAGCTAAACAAAGAAGGGGGAATAATTTATGAATGTTTGTTACAATTGTATCAGTTTCTACCATCTGCTACAGACTGTAGCCAACTGTGTGAAGCTGCAACACTCCAACCCATATCCCTTCGACCTCCCTGTACTGGTATCAGGTCAGGAATGCTGATTGCTGTTTTAAAGTTCCAGAAGTCAATCCTGTCAAGATGCTGTTATTCCTTTTAAGGACTAAGTGGACTGTGCCAGTATTGTAGGGGGGTGACAAGGTAACACTATGTACAGATCCCTTGGGAAGATATGAACTCATGTCTGTTAGTGTTACTTTATTATAAGCTGTTTGAAAGTCATGTTTCCCAGGCACTGTCTGACAAGTCTTATCGCCTATCAATCCTCTGCGTTTAAGTATTTCAATAATGTGTTAGAGGAATACAAGTTCAGATTTGTTACTTGTAACAGCCAACTAGACAGGACTAAAGCTGGCTTTCCCCAGGCCAGGAAAGAGATAGTTCTGTTGTGATGTTTGGGACTGTTGCCCCCGGTTACAGAGGTACAGACTGACAGGTGAAACTACACAGACATCCTACTGTGCTGAACTTATGTTACATGTTCTATTCGATCTGTACATGTATGTGCCAATTCAGCAAAATGTCACTCTGGGCTGTTACAGTAAAAGTCATTCATAGTTTGAAACTCTGCAGAGGGCCCTCAAAAAAGTTGATTTTCTTGATCCTTGTAAGTGTAAAAATTTGAGTGGACACGAAATTTGTATGTGCCTCCCAGTGTTCTCTGGCACGCACGTCTACACGTTTGTTCAGAGCAGCTGCAGGTATTAGGGTGACGTCTGGTTGCCTTTGATGCTACCTGAAGTTGCTGTAGATGTTATTTATAATAAGTGAACACTACATTTGGAATTGGACTGAGAGTGTCCATTCACAAACACGTGGGATCAGGGTAGGCGACCCTTTTTGGTAAATTGTACATATCACATGTCAAACAATCAAGCTCAGTCCAAGCTAAAGTGCCTCAAGGAAACCCCTGCTCTGTTGCCATGGAAACCCCTGCTCTGTTGCCATGGAAACCCCTGCTCTGTTGCCATGGAAACCCCTGTTCTGTTGCCATGGAAACCCCTACTCTGTTGCCATGGAAACCACTGCTCTGTTGCCATGGAAATCACTGCTCAGTTGCCATGGAAACCACTGCTCAGTTGCCATAGATACCCCTGCTCAGTTGCCATGGAAACCCCTGCTCAGTTGCCATGGAAACCCCTGCTCTGTTGCCATGGAAACCCTGCTCTGTAATGAAATGAAAAAGCCATGGAAATGGCCACTTCTCCTGCAGTCTGACCCTTTCTCCAGCCCGTCCTGCTGAGAGGAAATACCCGTCATTCCGCAGGTTTCCCCGACGTCATCTCACCCACTCGGGGGAACCTGCGCCCGTGGCAACAGGGTGGGATTAGCGGGGATTATAGATAATCCTGCATCTGCTCCAGGGAGTGGGGCCGGCCTGGGATTAGTGCCTCTCAGAGTATTTAGCTGTCTACAGTTTAGGCTTGAGACAGTTTGACTTTAAAAAGGTCCATAAAACTACATGACAATGTTCTTTATTCATACTGCATACAACAGTTGAAAATAAGTAACTTTCTTCTTTGGTCATGGTTTTTAATTTCACTCACAGATTAGTTAAAATTATCAATGAGAGTACACAGTTATTTTTTGTAAAAGTTTGAGACAACAAATCAAGAAAGTAATTTATTAACCCTGTTCCTGTACACATCACTAGAAATAAATCAAAACTAACAGCTTGTATGTACTCTGTGTGCTGGCAAGAACGTCTGACCTTGAATGACCTTATGAATGAAAAATCACGTCTGTCGGCACGGTAGTTGAACAAGATTCCGTGATATTCCGCTGACTGATTCTGATTTACGAGCGGCCGTGTAATCCGATCTTGGCAGTTTACCAGGCAGTTAAAGAGCACTTCTGGTCCGTGTTGCTTGGAAGGCAGTTCAGCACCAAGGATGGGAGTTACTGTAGCTTAGAGTGTCGTCGGCAAAGCAGGATTTGTTACAACATTTCATAAAATTCCTACATTTAGATGCAGGCAATAAGGAACTAACTTTCTGGGAATATATGTGTATTCCTATACGTGAAACCTTGCTCAGGACTAGTTTTTGATCTTATAATTTTGGCTGGAATAAAGAGAAGAGTGATGGTAGTGTATACCCCAGGCTTTTAGCTAGGATTTTATAACTGGGAGTCCAAACTTATTGGTGAGTCGCGGTAAGTGACTATTGTAGGGGGGTCCGGGGGCATCCGAATTCCATGGTGCAGAGTTTTTGATGATTTTAACTTAAAAAAGTACATTCTAAGGTATCCCAAGAGGCAACAATACTGTTACAGATGTCACAGTAGAAGACTGTGACCACAGATGACCTGGTAGCATCCCTGGTCAATCAGAATTTCATGCTTGTCAGACAATTTTTTCCCCAGTATAGGGAGTCCAGGGGCATCAAGTTTCTTGTTATTCTAAGAAAAGGGAGTCCAGATGACTCCTTGATGCATGCCTGGCTAAAAGCCTGGTGTGCCCTGTATGGAGATGTATGAAGACCAATGTTAGCCCATATCTGCGTTTACCCCTGTATGGAGATGTATGAAGACCAATGTTATCTCATATCTGCGTTTACCCCTGTATGGAGATGTATGAAGACCAATGTTATCTCATATCTGCGTATACCCCTGTATGGAGATGTATGAAGACCAATGTTAGCCCATATCTGCGTATACCCCTGTATGGAGATGTATGAAGACCAATGTTAGCCCATATCTGCGTATAGCCCTGTATGGAGATGTATGAAGACCAATGTTATCTCATATCTGCGTATACCCCTGTATGGAGATGTATGAAGACCAATGTTATCTCATATCTGCGTATACCCCTGTATGGAGATGTATGAAGACCAATGTTAGCCCATATCTGCGTATACCCCTGTATGGAGATGTATGAAGACCAATGTTATCTCATATCTGTGTATACCCCTGTATGGAGATGTATGAAGACCAATGTTAGCTCATATCTGCGTATACCCCTGTATGGAGATGTATGAAGACCAATGTTATCTCATATCTGCGTATACCCCTGTATGGAGATGTATGAAGACCAATGTTAGCCCATATCTGCGTATACCCCTGTATGGAGATGTATGAAGACCAATGTTAGCTCATATCTGCGTATACCCCTGTATGGAGATGTATGAAGACCAATGTTATCTCATATCTGTGTATACCCCTGTATGGAGATGTATGAAGACCAATGTTATCTCATATCTGCGTATACCCCTGTATGGAGATGTATGAAGACCAATGTTATCTCATATCTCCTGTTCACTCGTCTGTGGAAACTCACAGCCGTGTAGTCTGGAAGGCAGTTCAGTACCAGGGAGGGGGCATCGCTCTGACGTCTGTCTTGTTTAAAAACCGTCGTGCCGGGTAGGAGGGCTGGCTCTCTGCCAAACTGGGTATTACCTGAAATTGTTTTTGATTTGGCTTGTTTAAGGCACAATTGATTTATTTACTTTGCTTGCTGACATTTTAAAGTAGAAATTAAGCACAAAATTGGGTTGAAAACAGAGGGTTGGGAGGAAATCCCTTTCGGAAACTGTTTGTCTATTTACAAATTCATTCTTTTTTTATTTCATAAACAGAGTGTATATACCACAGTGTCAACTTTCCTTTAAAACTTTGTTGTCAAGTTCATATTGCAGTTTTACCATCGTATCTTTTTAAAATCTTAGAACTAACAGATAATATTGGATTGGCAAAGCAGAATTTGGTATAATAGCACTTTTTAAAGTCAAATTCCTACATTCAGAAACTGTCTATTTAAAAACTGTCTGCCTTTCTTTATTTCATAAACAGCGTACATATCCCGATGTCAACTTTCTTTTAGATCTGTCGTCCTGTTCAGATTTTAAAACTTGAGAACCAACAGCTTACATGAGAGTGGCCTGATCCTGACGCACAGTTTTATTGCTGGACTGCCGGAGGTCACCTCGCACGGCTGACCTGACAGCAGCTCCTGACGGGGCGATGAATCACAGCGTGATTTGTGTGATGGGAGGTCGCGAACCCACGACGTGACCACGGCATGTTGTGTAGCCGCTCCCCAAGAGAGTGAAGTATTATAAAAGATTTTACATGCGTTATATCTGTACACAAAATTAAGTACTTACCCGCAAGCTTGTCATCAGTCCTCTGATCCCTCTCAAGTTGAAATGACACAACAATAAATTTTCATTCCAAGTTTTCCTTTTGGCTTGTCTGTCTGTGTGTCTGTGTCTTACTGTCTGTCTGTCTGTGACTGTCTTTGTGCCTCAGTCCCCAATATGCAGTCTTAATGTCCTTCCATGTCCATCCCAGTGTATTGTTGTTTTCATGAAACTTAGGTTGGGTTAGGGCATTGCATCATTCAAGCATAGGTCTGTCTTTTATATCCTTAATGTCTCATAAAAATTGAGCACCAGGGACAGTTGTATTTCAGTGCTGTAGCATTATGCAGAGTTACAGATCTTATTATTTTGGACTGACCGACAATATTGTATAACATGAAGCTCGTCCATGGTGCTGAACTGCCATCCTTTACTCTGCTGTTTCTCAACAGTTTCCAAGGATGCTGCATTTAGCCCAGTCTTGATAAATGTTACCTTACAAATGCCATGGGGTGAGCTGTGGAAGCTTTAAAGCAACATTAAAACAGTCAAAGAAAATGGGTAGTGTAGTGATTGAAGTAGATTTCATTAACGCTAAGTATGATGGAGAAAGAAAGCTTTGCGAAAGTATCTTTAAAACATATATGCTCCCAATCTTAGCTTCCTTGAGTTTGCAATACATCGCATTGTCTGCAATTTCAGTAAATCTAAATCTTGAAATAAACTGGGATTTCACATAATTTCCTCCTTCTTAATTTCCTGTTAACATTAATGAAAACAGCCTGTGAAGACCTCCTGTGTTACCCACATAGCAGGGGGAGATCCATGGTCATATATAAGAGATCTTAGATGTTTGTAATCACAAAGGTCA
Organism: Branchiostoma floridae; assembly: GCF_000003815.2. Lineage (NCBI taxonomy): Eukaryota > Metazoa > Chordata > Leptocardii > Amphioxiformes > Branchiostomatidae > Branchiostoma > Branchiostoma floridae. The sequence continues at coordinate 27,161,755 of NC_049983.1, forward strand.
TACATATAGCACAAGGAGAGATCCACATCTCATATATCAGAGATGTTTGTAGGTAGTATGACTCACGCAGCTCACATCAGCGGAATTCTGTTTGCACCGGAAATGGGAAATTGGTTTCACCCTTCCCATCTGGGGGTTGGACGTACATCATCAAATAAGCTGTGCTCTGCTGTGTGATTTCTGGTTTCAGGCAGAACCAAGTTGATTTGTTGGGTTTGTCAAGGATTTTTTCAATACAGAAGCTAAGGGTCAAATTTGTGCAGTGGTGTGCTCAGTTTTAGGGATGCCTACAGTTATGTCCAAGTTTTCCTGTGGCCTTTCTCTTTTTCATGCTGCCCTCTTTCTAAAAATAGTTGCGTCACGCTTGCGTCACTGCAGGGTTCAAAAAGATACGTTAACAAATTTCAGAGATAAAGAATGAAGTTTCTTACTTTTTGTGTATCTTGTTGTCTTCCAAGTCATACTTTTATGTATTACGCAATATATAAAGTATAAAAAATCGGAGAAAATAACAAAACAGTGATGCGGTGAACGAACCCTGCAGTGATACAAGCTTGCAGGCAAGTGCGGTGAGAGTGCACCTTTATTGTTTTATCTTAGACTGTCTGAAAACCAAGGAAATTATTTGGTGTATCCCACACCCTGCAAGTCCGTGTGATTTGTAGATCTACCCTGAGTGGCGACGTTGGAGATTAACAATGAAATCTGCAGGTAGTGAAAGTCATTTCTGTAGTACTGAGTTTTCCACAGGAAATGGGAGATTGATGGTTCCTCTGTGTGTGATGTCATTACATAAGTCTCAGACTGGACCATGTTAGAGGGAGTCAGCTGGCCAGGTCTGGTCAAGTTTGATTTAGAATTTAGATCACTTAGAATTGTACTCTACACATCATTCACTCTCAATCACTACTGCATAAAGTTACACTTACAACAGAGATTAATGAATAAAATTGATGAAGACCTTTATTGCACATTTTTATCCCACTGGGCTAAGTGCAGGTCACATGAAAACAATCATATACATGTAACAATTGAAACAATCATACATATCTATACGTATGTACATATGTACGTCTGATCCGTTCTGGGACATTCGACTTCTGAATAACTTCATCTGTATGATGGTCCTATGTTGTTACATTATGTAGGATGTGGGTCACAAGGGTCAGGCAGGCAAGATTCAGGAGTATCATTCTGCTGATTTGGTCAGCTGGGCTGTAAGACCCTGATTCTGGGGTAAAGCCAGACGAATGTATCAATTTTATCACATTTCGGTTTCTAAGAAGTTGTAAAGCATATGGTGGGTTATACAGTCAAATATTTCTATATTTTATGACCTTACTTTTTCACAGAAGTTATAAAATATAGAACAACCGGTGCAATGGCCTAACCGGTGCAATGGCCTAGTGGGTAGGGTGTTCGCCTTGCATTCGGTAGGTCGTGAGTTCGATCCCCGGCCGAGTCATACCAAAGACTCTAAAAATGGTACATCCTGCTTTCTCTGCTTAGCACTCAGCACTAATGAGGAAGAGTATGGGAGTTAAACACACATCACTACCAGCGGACCAGCCCCCTGTTGCAGTGGCTTGCACATGTGTGGCCCAAGGGCTTCGAAGTGGAGATGGGCGCCACCCTACGCGTCTGTAGATGCATGGGCAAACTTTAACTTTTTTTTTTTTTTATGAATATCTAGATCTAAGACTGATGAAAGTGTTTATGAGTTTGCTTCATGTGACGGTGGCTCATGCCAAAAATAAATGCTTCGGATTAATTACCTATTTTGTGTCAGTAAAATTCAACATATTTTGTCCAATCTGGCAGGTTTGTTTTGTTAAAAGAATAAGGTTAATTGCTAATAAAAGTGTTAGATCAACTTGACAGAGTAATCAAGGTTCTGTGAAATGAAGTCACTTTATGATGCCATGACCTCATTATGCCATGAAATGAAATTGACAGATGTAAGCTGCTGTATGTATACGTATGTATATGTATACCTACCCATGGTTGTACATGTCCTTGAATGTTCAAATACAATGATTCTTTCTCAATCTCTACAACTGGATAAAAAATGGAGATTTACTTCCGGACGTTTCGAGTGACATCCATCACTCTTCTTCAGCATCACTAGAATGACTACAGTGAATGATGTTATTGAATGAGTTCATTCTAGTGATGCTGAAAAAAGCGATGGATGTCACTCAAACCTCCTGCTTTATCCAGTTGTAGAGATTGAATTTTGAATATTGTTTACCTGGATGTCTAATCCACATAAAGTATGCCCTTGCATGTATTCTGATAATTGCTATCGACAGTACGAAGCATGAAGAAGTTATCGTAATACGTCTTACCGATTCCCAGAGACAAACGACCCTGAGGCCGGTCCAGACGTTAACGATCCTGACTCTAATGAAATCCTTTGATCATTGACGTTGGTTGATTGAATGCAGAGAAGGACACAGAAATAACGGCATTGATATTAATATGGAATTGAAAATACGAGAATTTCGCGTGCGCGTCCAATATTTA
>NC_049983.1:27164445-27170507 GCF_000003815.2 Branchiostoma floridae
TTCCCTGTTATGTCATACATGGGCCGCCATAACGTTCGATATGGGTGTTCCAGACCGGGTGATAATTTTCCCTATCACGCAGGCTTCTTAGTTGTATCACACCGGCTTCCATCGATTGAATAGAACACACTCCACAGCAAGCAAACAGTTGTTTTGTTCAAATTTTTCTCGAAATTATTGATGTTCTTAATGAATAAAGCTGTTGCCGCAGGTTGAAACAATGTGTAAAATTTATCCTTTTTATTAGTACAATAGTTTGGCAATTAAATCAGTGTTCTTCGGCCATCGGGCGATCTGACCCGCGGTCGGGCTGGTACCTCAGGTGATCCTTCCTGTCATGAAAACCTGTCAACATGATACAACAGTAATAAAGGCAATGATATTTGCTCGCTTGATTGGTAGCAGAGATATATCTCTGTGCTGGTCATACTTGAGGTTATTTGAGGTCAGCTTATGCTCAGTAACATGACCTTGTGAAAGGTCAGCTTGGCAAGTCGTCTGTCATCTGCTGAATTGTTCTGTCAATATTCTATACCTGAGGGGGATGTGTTCAGCTTGGGCTTTTCAGGTTTGTTTGCTGGCGGCCCCTAGCCTGAGTACCATCCTCCGTAGTAACCAGTGGTTAGCAAGCAAAAGAATTAAGCCAGTGGGTATATCATCTGCAAAATATCAGGCTTTTAGCATTTTATCAGAGGGGTCCAAATCTATTGGTGAATTTTGGCAAGTGATACAGGCGCGAGTGTTGTACAGGGATCCGGAGCATCCACCTTCCATGGTGCTGAATTTTAAAGTTTAAATGGTGCATTCTAAGTTATCCTGAGGGGAAAACTTTCAGAGAGGTCATGACCAGTGCACAAGTGACCTATTATAGTAGTAGCATCCCAGGTCAATCAGAATTTTGTTCTTGTCAGAGGATCTGCTCCCCAGTGTAAGGGTATCTAGTGCATCCAATTTTTCATTATTATTTTCTAGATCAGGGCGTCCAAATGACACATGGACGCATGCCTGGCTAAAAGCCTGCCCTGAAATCTTCATGTCTGAGGGTGTGGTTTGTGGCGAAATGCTTCATACAGAAATATGTTCCTTATGAGCCTTACTAGGTAACTGGTCCAACATGTATAGATTATGGTAATCCCCTAGTCCCACCACAGTAGGGTAATACTTACAGTAAAACCCTGGATGTGTTTCTGAAACAGCTTAGATCTGATCCCACCAGCTGAGCCACACAGGCTGCACTGGTCCTGGTCTGGGGTAATGGGCTACAGGCAGTCTTATTTGTGAGACTGTGCCCTATTCAAACTACAGTATGTAAATCTTGAAACTGGTACATATATATGTACAGTCTCACCCTGATATCTACATACATATCTCCGCTGTGAATTGATCAACCATGACTATATTATATTTCCCTAAGCTTGTATAACTTCTGTACTACCGTACAGACTTAATTCAACTGCAAATTTGAAACACAACTAAAAGGTCCTACCACAGTAATTAAAATCACTGTGAAAGTACATGAATCTTGTTTGTTTGCTTGTATTTCATGCCCAGTAAACTGCCTCATGGCGTAACACACCTGATTTGTACTGTTACAGTAAGAGTGAAAGCTGCATATCCGGACCAGGCATGTATATTACTCTATCAACAGGTGTGACTGCTATCTCCTTGTCTTAACACAGTTTGGTGTCCTGATCACATCTTAAGAAATGGGATCTTCCTTAAGTGTGAAGCGAATCTTGTGAAGCGTCTTTGTCCCCATGAAATCATCCCCATGATGTCTTACACACAGCGACTGCTGCAAACCACTGATATGTCCCACTCGGCGGGACCCAGGGTTGGGGTGATCTGCTTACTGCTGAAGGTGCAAATGTGGCATTTTGTACTTAGATAAAGGTTAGACATGCAGGTTATATTATACTGCATTTGCTCAAGCAACTGGATATGATTTTCGAAGGGGTGAGATGTTTCAGATAACATCCACTACCTTTGTCAGTGACATTGTATAGATCTTTTGAAGAACGGGTTTTCATCAGCATTTTGTAGTTTGGGTCAGATTTTCAAAAGTCTGAAAGAAAAGCTTTAAGGTACTTTAAGGTACCATGGCTGAAACGTAAGACATTGTGTACCTGGTGTGAAGCACCTTCCTTCTTACCTGGCCTTGTGGTTCTTTAAGTGCTACGATCAGGAACAAGGCGTTACTTGTGTGATTTTCTCCTCCGTCCACTTGTAACTCGAGTAGGAGACGTCATGCTTCTTGTGAGGAACACAGGACTTTCCTTTTCTTTCACCCTCTTAAAAATGTGAAGAATGTGCAAAGACAGAACGTTAAACCTCAGTGTACAGTCCACTGTTCATTGTACACTTTGGAAAGAGCAGAGGAGTTTTATCCCGTACCTTACACCTGTGTATAGTACATGAGATACAGCACATTATATCACCTGCCTTTTTGTTACAACCACTGGGAGAATGCCTCTACGGTGAGTTTGAGCTGAGTCATTTCATATTTCATATTTCATACGGGCATTACCTGTATTGTGTATAGAGCTTGGTTAAAATATAATTATAGTTTGAACTACAGTTTGGTGTACAGTACCGCACAATATGAACCAATGCATAATAGCAAACCTGTAATCTAATTTGAGGTAAGCACCAGCTTGTATATAGATGTGATTATTGCATAATCCAGGTGTGCTCAGTACAGGTGAGGTTAAACAGGTGTTGAACAGGTAAGACTTCAAATCTGGTGCCTTACGGCTCCCTTAGCAGACTAAAGGTCAAATTGTCTAGTACCTCAAGGTCATTCAGGATGAGCATTGTTAATGACCTTGTCCTGGCAGGGGTTATGGATGCTGTAACCATGGCAACACGTACAGCCAGGAAATGGTCCACATCGACCAGCCAGATAACGTCCTGGGGGGATGTTACGGGATGATGAATTGGGGATCAGGTTACGCTTGATGGTATGGATCAAATTACACTCGATGGTCGGGATCAGGTTTGGTTTGATGGTCCGGATCAGGTTTCGCCTGCTGGAGCGGATGAGTCTTTATTGATGTCCTGGGAGGGGCGGGATTTCTGGGAATACCCAATGAAAGTTCACCTTTGGGCAGGAATGTGTCAGAATGGACGCTGATGTGTCCTGACAGGAATTGTTAATGTTATTGGATGGGCCGACTACTCTCTCTTTGCAGCCAGAGGCTGAATTGTGAGGAGCTTACAATAGGCGGGGCTAAATTGCAAGGGTCTGGAGAGAGCTGCCATTTGGTGCCATTCAGGTGACCTAAAAAAATTCAACACTTCACATTAAAACATAGGAGGCTAGGGGAATGAACATAGTGTGGGATTCACTTCCAGATATGACGGATAGGACAGAACATAGTGCGGGATTTGTGTGCTGCTGATACAGCTGACAGGACAGAGTGTAGTGTTGGATTCGTGTGCTGCTGATACGGCTGATAGGACAGAACATGGTCAAGGGTTCCTGTGCTGCTGAATTCTCGGCCAGCACTCATTCTGAAATCACAGAAATCCTCTATTTTGTATTGAAACGTTGATTTCTATTGATTCTAACCACTCAGAGCAAACCTACAAACCAACAGCCCAAAGATGATCCCTTCATCGGGGGTAAGACTTACAGATGAATATGTAGACATGGCGTGTACCTAACCAGCGGGGTGTGCGGTGGGGGTGCGAGATCGCACGTCTGTTCAGCAGAGATACGCAGACAGCCGTTCATCACTCCTGTAGGGCCGGCACCTGCTGGGTTAGATAGGGGAACGGAGCAACTTCTTTTTTTTTTTTACATTCAAGTAGGGGAAGATAAAAAGTGCCTTTTTTTCTATGATGAAGACATTGAAGACAAGATTACAGTACTACCAACTATTAGATCCCATGTGGGAATATTTTGGTTCAACAGACATGCACCCAGTAAGAATGGGATAGACAGCTTAATCCTGTACCTAATCCTGATCTTAACCTTAATCCACATGTGATGCTATTACTACACATGACTGTAATACCCCTGATGTTATTATTTGAGGTGTTGAATACTGCCCTCCATCATTCTACATCGCTGTGCAGGCATCATAAAATTGTTACATTAGAGCTTAAACTCAGACTGGTATGTCAGAGGTAAAGTAACGAGTAGCCTGGAGAACAGACCCCTGCCTGATATCATTGATATCTCTCCTGCATGTTTTAATATCAGGGGGGCCTGCTGTAGAATTTCCTTTGGGGCATTTTAGTCCTAGAGCCCACAGTGTTGTAACCTGATTCCTACTCTAACAGACAGTGTTGTAACTTGAACACCACTGTAACAGACAGTGTTGTAACCTGATCCCTACTGTAACAGACAGTGTGTAAACCTGATCCCTACTGTAACAGACAGTGTTGTAAACTGATCCCTACTGTAACAGACAGTGTTGTAACCTGATCCCTACTGTAACAGTGTTGTAACCTGATCCCTACTGTAACAGACAGTACTGTAACCTGATCCCTACTGTAACAGACAGTGTTGTAACCTGATCCCTACTGTAACAGACAGTGTTGTAACCTGACCCCCCTTGTGAAGTCCAGTGTTAATGTTGGCCCCCAGCCCTGTGCACCTGAGTACCTGTGTTGTAACATGATCCCTACTGTAACAGACAGTGTTGTAACCTGATCCCTACTGTAACAGACAGTACTGTAACCTGATCCCTACAGTAACAGACAGTGTTGTAACCTGATCCCTACTGTAACAGACAGTACTGTAACCTGATCCCTACAGTAACAGACAGTGTTGTAACATGATCCCTACTGTAACAGACAGTGTTGTAACCTGATCCCTACTGTAACAGTGTTGTAACCTGATCCCTACTGTAACAGACAGTGTTGTAACATGATCCCTACTGTAACAGACAGTGTTGTAACCTGATCCCTACTGTAACAGACAGTGTTGTAAACTGAACCCTACTGTAACAGACAGTGTTGTAACCTGATCCCTACTGTAACAGACAGTGTTGTAAACTGAACCCTACTGTAACAGTGTTGTAACCTGATCCCTACTGTAACAGACAGTGTTGTAACCTGATCCCTACTGTAACAGACAGTGTTGTAACCTGATCCCTACTGTAACAGACAGTGTTGTAACCTGTTCCCTACTGTAACACACAGTACTGTAACCTGATCCCTACTGTAACAGTGTTGTAACCTGATCCCTACTGTAACAGTGTTGTAACCTGATCCCTACTGTAACAGACAGTGTTGTAACCTGATCCCTACTGTAACACACAGTACTGTAACCTGATCCCTACTGTAACAGACAGTTCTGTAACCCGAACCCCCCAGTGAAGTCCAGTGTTAATGTTGGCCCCCAGCCCTGTGTACCTGAGTACCTGTGTTGTAACCTGAACCCTACTGTAACAGACAGTACTGTAACCAGAACCCCCTTGTGAAGTCCAGTGTTAATGTTGGCCCCCAGCCCTGTGTACCTGAGTACCTGTGTTGTAACCTGAACCCTACTGTAACAGACAGTACTGTAACCAGAACCCCCTTGTGAAGTCCAGTGTTAATGTTGGCCCCCAGCCCTGTGTACCTGAGTACCCCTGTGTTGTAACTTGACTCTTACTGTAACAGACAGTGTTGTAACCTGACCCCCCTCCCCAGTGAAGTCCAGTGTTAATGTTGGCCCCCAGCCCTGTGTACACACACACATACCCAGCATGCCAGTCTGGGTCCTTCTGACACTCTCCGTGCTGTAATCGATAGGCAGAGTGCCAAGGCTTTTGTAGGTGAGGTTTAAGATGACAACACGTACTACAGGTCATTCTAAATTTGGAGCATGTCACTAGAAAAGTCTCTCAAACCTCAGCAACGAAAAAGCTCTGGAAAGAAAAATAGAGCTTATTCTTTAAGCCCCCTTTACAAATCAAGAATTTAGCTCGGCCGAGTTGTCGTCGAGCTCTAAATTACGAGGAGGTATGACCCTGAAGCCGAAAAAGAAATCTCGCCTTTTGATCGTCCCATTCTGTCTAGGCCTCCTCGAATTTCAAAGCCTCAGGGCATTCCGCCCAACCTAATTCTTG
>NC_049983.1:27174918-27190396 GCF_000003815.2 Branchiostoma floridae
AGAACTGGAGAGGAATCAGCTAATGTTAGTGACGAGACAAGCAGCTGAAACATATGATTGTAAAGTTTAGGGTAGCCAAATTGATTTATTTTGTCACCAGCATACATTTTGTAATTCCAAATTGAAAACCATTCTTCAAGTAAAAATCCAATTTTCCTGACTTTACTGCAATTTCTGCAAAGCAAGACAGACGATAATCTCAAACGCAGAATCAAAGTCACAAAAGTCATTGTCAAAATTTATCTTAATCATCCTTGGCACTTCTATTTCCTTTGAGTCAAAGACGTTACTTTTGGGGAATTCACACCATTGAAAGGAGCAAGATGAAGTGCAAGGCCTGAAGTTGATGAAATTCTCTGGATTCTGTAAATGTCAGTCCACATTTCCAGACTTGTGTGAGATGAGTTAAACTCTGTCACCTGTTCCTGTCGGTTAGAGTGGAGTTTACAAGCTTTCTGTGAGCCAAACTCAGGTTTGTGGAGTGTGTTTGTGACAGGGTGGCAGGATCTACAGGGAAAATAATTGTCATGGCAGCACCAACATGAAAAACTGACCAAACAAACAAACAAATATGTAAACATAAAGGCAATATTGTGTCAAGTCTTTAGCTGGATATTTAGACAAATGATCTTTTAAGCACATCATTCTGATATCACAGTGATCACACGCAACCTTGAAACTGATGAGCAAGTTATTATGTTCACAAACAAACAGACAGACAGACAGACAGGCACAAAAAAGCATAGCCTTCTTGGCAAAGGTAAATAGATAAGATCATTTGTCAGCCAAACTCAGGTTTGGGGAGTGTGTGTATGAGATAGGATGACAAGGTCTGCAGGGGAAGTGTCTTTCATGGCAGCACCGACATGAAAAACTAACAAACAAATAAAAACAAGTAGACATAAAGGGAATATTGTGTCACGTCTTTAGCTGGAGGTTTGGACAAACAATTTTTTAAGCTTTAAGCACTTCTATTCTAACATCTCAGTGCTCGCACTCAAACTTGCAACTGATGAATAAGTTATTCTGTTCACAAACAAACAGTCAGACAGTCAGACAGATACTCAAAAACATAACCTTCTTGGCAATCTTGGCAAAGGTAATTAGATAAGATCATTTAGAGGAGTGATAGTACACACTGAGAAGGAAAAGAAGTTTCTCAGTAAAGTTGTATTCTTTATCATTAAAAAGAACTTGCTGTGCAGTACTGCATCTGTCAGATAGAGGTCTCTCCTGTCCACTGAAACTCCCAGATTTTCCATGGGATGAAGTTGCCTAACTGCTTGACTGGAATGTTTTGGTCACGGACAGGGATTGCATGAAAAAAAACAGGACTCAAATATGGAAAGATTGGATTTATTTTCCCAACCCTTCAAACCTACTTGCTAATGTCACAGATAATGTGTGAATTACCTGGTTGTCATTTTGACAAACTGTTTTATAGATGGATGTTAAGATTGTCATAATGTCACATTTCTTCACATCCTGGTTATTATTGAAATCAATAAAGCTTAACAGCCTTATCCGCTCCCCGACATATTTTAAACTGCACTGTCCCCAGATACACACCTCCTGTCAAGTGGATTACTGTACTGCCCCCAGATACACACCTCCTGTCATGTACATTACTGTACTGTCCCCAGATATACACCTCCTGTCATGTGGATTACTGTACTGCCCCCAGATACACACCTCCTGTCATGTGGATTACTGTACTGTCCCCAGATACACACCTCCTGTCATGTGGATTACTGTACTGCCCCCAGATACACACCTCCTGTCATGTGGATTACTGTACTGCCCCCTGATACACACCTCCTGTCAAGTGCATTACTGTACTGCCCCCACATGACATTGCAAGCTGGCAGGTATCTAAAAAACATTCATTGCAATATTACCATGGAAACATCACATCCGACATCGCCATGGAAACAATAGTCATAAACAGCTGTCCTCCTCACTTTCATATGCCAAACTGTTTTCTTGTCGGCATGGAAACAGAAATGATAAAACTAAAACTATAAAAATGTTTGCAATTGATGAAAAGCCCTCATAGATTTCCTTGCAGGTGACTTTGGCATGTGTTTGCACATGACTTGGGTGGTGAATGTTTGTTTTTCTGCAGAGTTTGTGACATGAAAATGAGTTGATATTGTAACCGTGTTGAGTAGATAGGCTGAAGGTGACACCATCACTCACCCCCTGTAATAATTATCCTGTTCTGTAAGAGGAGGGAATGTTGAGGTGGTGAGTGACGTCACATTTACGTCAGGAGTGCGTCACGTGCAGACTAGTGTTGGGGTATCCTTTCAAATACTGTCACCTTTGGCAACTTATGAATGATAATTTTCCAGTAGACTTCAAGTAAACCTAATATGGAAATCCCTACACTTCAACACCTTACTGGATAAACATACGTATGTAATGTTACAAGGACACAGCTTTTAAAACATCATGCTTCGCTTTATATCATAGGATCTTTGGTTGAGTCATTATATAGATTGACATAATTATATAATATAATAATAAAATAGAATATGGTTGTTCAAAATTCAAAAACCTTCTATTTGTAATTTGATCACGTCCTCATCAATTTCACTGCTGTGACCATATACACACTTACTCTGGACATGATACATTGCAGGCCCTTCGTTGTGCCCCATGAAGGTTAGATGAAGTAATATGGTAAATAATGTCATAAGTCATGCTTATTTTGACAGGTACTGTAAATGGATTTAAGTTTGCAGGGATTTAATTTTGTGGTAGCGGGAAAATGTTCACGGTGGTTTCAAGTTTGCAGTAGCGTCATAGACTGTAGTCAAATAATATAATAATAATTATGGATAAATGTTCGCAGTGGTTTTAAGTTCCGGTGAAGTGGCCACCATGAAAACTGCGAACATAAAACCATCACAAACGTTTCTGCATTTACAGTATTCACAGCTAGCAGAGTGCTATCCAAATCTTTACCAAGGTTACCCAGTAACTTTGTCTTTTTACCTTTTTTTTCACTTAAAATCTGCAGCTACAGCATACATGCACCAGCTGGAGCTGCATGGTTACCTGGCAGTGTGTAATCGTTTGCTGGTATTTCCAATAGATATCAAATTGAATATAAATTCTAAAGTATTTAGGCCATCGGAGTATATTTCATTGGGCATAAGTATAGCAACTAAACAGATATCATGACAACAGTCAAACTCAGGTAAACATTGTACGACCGTGTATAAAATTATTAGCACTGAGGCATAAACCAGGCTTTGCTTTAAGTATGTTTTTCTTCAAATCAACAAATAGAATTGATATTGCCTTTAGTTAAAAGCCCAGATAATGAATAGAAGTGAAAAGTGGTGTCCTTGTTGTGCCCCTTGACTGGCTGTACCTCAGCATGACACGATCAATTGAGTACATCCCCCACCGACAACAGAAATGGACTTGGCCATTACAAGTTATTCTCTTGGTTATGGAACAAGTGGAAATGTAATCTCTGACACAAAAATTAGACCTGCCCAAATATTCAACTCCAGTCTTTGTCAAGTAATGAACAATGCACTGTTGACAATGGAGCTGATGAGTAAAAAATCTGGGTAAGTCCTATTTTGGTGTTGGAAATTACAGTTCAACTTATTCCAGAATGACTTCTACCAGCACAGATGAACTTTCAAGTCAATATTTTCATGGTTCTGGAACAGTACAACTGTAAGCCAGAGAGCAATTCAACTGAAGACAGAGGGTCAGGATCTGAGTTGCATACAGAAAGAGTCAAAGACAGACCCAATACAGTACCTCCATTTTTCACAGAGTTAACAAAAAGTACTTTAATTGGTGAAGGGAGGCAGGTTAGGAGGGATTCTGGCTGTGTTTTCTGACCGTGATTCATCATTCAAGCTGGTGCAATTTCCGAGTCCATTTTTCCTCCATGCAAAACCGTGAGGAGACAAAGTGTGTGTGTAATTTTACCTAACGTTTCACTCATGCCAGTACAGCATTACTCAGGAGCCCTTACCCCAGCTCCAGCACCTGTAAGTGCAGCAGATGGAGGCAGTTTATGGTACTTGTAGAAGGTGTAATTGTGCCAGATTGAGCCGGGACACCGTTATACTGATCCTCGTGTCTATAACCGGACTTTAGCGCCGGAGGAGCGCCCTGTTCACGAGCAGCGGCCTTCTCATGCTCCGCAGATGTGCCACTAATGGCCGTTATCGCCGGTTTATGGAGACGCATGTTTGTTTAGTATTCCCTACAGTGTGTCACAACTGTGTCTTACAGAATGTGTCCAGGGACACCTGAAAAGCAGTCTGTAGCCTGAGTGTCCTGCAGCATGTCGCAACTGTGTCTTACAGAATGTGTCCAGGGACACGGTTTTTAGCCTGAGTATGGTTTTAACCCTAAATGAAATGAAAATGAATATCAACAATCCTATCAGGGCGGTTATCTCCAATTTATGGAGACGCATGTTTGTTTAGTATTCCCTACAGTGTGTCACAACTGTGTCTTACAGGACAGTCCTGACAGGGTAGTCGTCCCTGGGACACTAGTTCAGATGCATTCTGCAGCTTTTCTTATCAAATGATAAAGAAGCAATAATGAATATATTTTGATTAACAAGATATTTTTATGGGCTAGACTCGTTCAATAGACTTCATTATCACAATCTAATAAAGACTTAAATTGAGTTCTTCTCCTACATGTCTAAGTTATTATTATTAACATATTAAGAAATTCTGATGCACTTGCAGTCTATTGTCAAATGGTAACTTCTTAGATTGATAGCAGATTAATTAAAAGTGTAGAAATGTGCACGGAAATGGATCAGACTGGGCCAAACTAGTTCAGTAAGCTGGTTGCCACTGTGTACAGCTCTGAGACTGTGTGACACTTGGTATTCCCCTCATGTCACACTACATCCCTGGCAGTATGAGGCCAGCACAGGATTGAACTGTTCATCTTGACAATTATTATTCATTGTCAAGCTCTTTTAATTTATTTCTTTTAAAGATGGCCCTGTCTGTTGAGGGTTGTGAGGTCAGGCATGTATAAATGTCTGAGAGTAGCAGGATGGATTGAACCCTCCCTGTAAAGCACCCGTCTCCAGGCCTCCTTGTGTTTAATTTACCAGCCGTGCTCATTAAGGAGTCTTCTCACACGTGAGAGTGGCGCCAACGTCTTATGAACTATTTCTTAATTCAGCTGTTCATTTAGTTTCTGTATAGTGGTAGCTTGTCTTCAAACTTTTCATTATACTATATAATTTATAGGACTAATCCATATCATATTGCTAGTATTAATTTCTTTTCTTTAAAGGTGGCAAAAAAAACAGACCCTCATGTCCATCCCATTTCCCCAGACTCCATCTCTCCCAGTCTCTCGCCATGTCACTCCACAATTGGGATCAATACCCTCCACAGCTAACCATCCACAGTAACCTCCAGTAACCCCCACTGTCCCTGTATCTAGGTGTGGTCTATATGTTACTGGGAGGGATCCATCTTAACTGTATATAGGGGTGCACGGAATCTAAATCAATTTTTTTTCTTTTCAAAGTGGACACCCCTTCCAGCTTTGATGTACTCTGTCTTCCCCTTAATTATTTTGCAAAAGTTTGTTTTCTTTTTTTGTTGTTGAAACTTGAGCACATTTTTTTTGTGTTTTGAGGTTATTAACAACCTGTAATTCCAGAAGAGCACAAATAAGTTCACTCAATTCTATGAACTGCAACAGATAGAACGGTGCAAAATTGTGTGTGATTTCAAAAGTTGCCACATTGAAAGAGAAGATAAGAAGTCCTAAAACTTAAAGTTTGTAGTTCTGTCCATCTTGTATCTTAGGTGTCTTACTGATGTCAACTGCACAGAAAATGTGCATGACTTTGTTCTTTTACTGTATTGTTTTCCCAGGGAGAGTAGCTTGTACTTGTAGGACCACCCCTGACCACCTGTTATGATGTTTGTTGGGGTCCACATTTGCATCACTATTCTCCCACCCACATGGCATCATACTGGATGGTCTCTAGTCTAGTCTGGAAGGAGCTTTAATTTCTGTGTTATACTCTCCTCCTTACATCACAAAACTCACATAACAGACATTTGGGGAGGCTTCATGATCATCTACAACTGTCTCAGAAAAAGAATAGGATCCTAAGAATTTAGAATTTAGAGTTTATCCTTTAGAGTTTATCCTTTAGAGTTTAGTTTTTAGAGTTTTTATTTTTTAAATAAATAAATAAATCCTTTCAATAGTTTCATATTACTATCCCTTTGCAGGACAGTTTTCTCAGTGTGCAGTGACCACCTGTTAAGCACAGGCTCCCATATCTGCTTTACTGTCCCTCCTCCTTAAGCTACTTATGTATAGCTCAAATGGTTCCTGTTGTGAAAGTTGTACTATACTGTGAACTCTACAGTACCATGATATAGTGATAGAAAGTTTAAAGAGAACCGTTTTTGTGTAAGTTTTATCTCCTTTGTACTGACCGCCTGTTTGCCCAGGTCAGGGTGCCATGTTTACATGGATATGTGCTACCCTTTACCGCTCATTTGGTCTCATTATCTCTTTTACAAGATACACAGCAACTTTGACTCCCCAGGAAAAGTTTAATTTCTGTGTACTGGCAGACTGGTTCATGTTTTGGTTGAGACTGTTTGAGATGTTATTGTAGTGACCACCTGTTAATCATATTCAGGCTCCACAGACTATTTCCACAGTAGTAAGGCCCATATTTATTTCCATGACTATGCCCTGGATGGTACGGCTCCTGTAGTCCCTTTGTCAGGCAGTCTGTTGTCAGTTCGGCTGCCAACTGGCCACCAGGACAATAGGGACCATCCACGAGTATGTCATCTGGGGACAGTCTCAGAAATGCTGTGATTTCCTGACTTCTTTTATTATAATAAACCACACTTTCAAATCTAAAATAAGTTTTCTAGATTCGTATATGAAGTCATACATTTTAATCTTTCACTGAAGATACGGCCGGGGAGATGTCAGTTGTGTTCTTCCCAAGAAAAATTATTCATTCTATGGAATCTTCCATTTGTTTTATTCTATCTAAATTTAGCGATACCTATACTTGACTTTGATTAAGTCTTTTAATTGTGCTTCACACAAATGATATAGTACTTCTGAAGTGTGACTTTCCAATCGTTTCCTCTCATTGCAGTTTGTGTTTCCAAAATTTACCATCGCCTGCTTACACTTTTCGGTAATCATTATGAATGGGAGTGATCAATACCGTTTTTCAGGACTTCTGAGACTGTCCCTTCCTCTGGTCCGACTGAGCCATTGTCTCCATCAGGACCAGTCGTTGTTCCTCCTCCGACAATGGACCACCTGCTGCGCACCATTCTTCTGTGCTGTAACCATGGCAACGGGCAGTTCTATAGAACTGCAGGGGTCCAGGGGGAGGAACAGTGTCGGGAAGTTGGCGCCAAGTCTGTCGTTGGAAGTTTTAGGCTCTGTGAGTTCACAGGAAGGTTGTACCAATGAGAGCAAGTTTTATGGAAGTAACAGAAGATCTGCAGGAGATAGGAGAGTTTTCAGCCTGGAGAAGTTGAGAGTTTGTGGAGAGTCTTAAAGTTTTGGAGGGATCCGTCAGATGGTGTTTGGAGGCATCAGTGGGTGCAGCAAGGCAGCCTTCTGCCTGGCCAGTCTGTTCGGCTGTCGTTACCTCCCAGACACCGTGACACGGTAAGAAAGCAAAGCTTGTGTTGGAGGGCAGACTTCTGTGGTGATGCTTGTGAGAATGTTTTCTGGTTGTGTGTGAGTTTGTTTCTACTGGTCCTAACACTCCCAGGGTTTGACATGTGGTGAGGATGTAACATTTTGGTGTAGAGAAACAAACACCAGTAGGTTTTCCCTGCTGTCACCCATCTGTTGCTGCCCCTTGGTGTGAACTGTGATCAACTCAAACTTCTGGTAACTTTCAGGTCATATTTGCTCTTATGGGGAGGTATCAGCGTAACATTCTGGAGTTGATACTTGATAGAACAGACCTTTATGACATATTTCATAAGAAGTCTTCTTAAGTAATACCTTTTGAGGGGAAGGAAGGGTCAGAAAAAGGAATATCGAGTTAGGTTGCTCAATGCAAACCCCTGGATATTGATGTCATGAAAAGGGAAGTTGTAAGCTAAACTAAAGTTCAGCTCACTGTTGAATGTAGACTAAGATGTCTTATTATGCAAGTTGTAAAAGAAGCTAATAAAGATATATTAATCATATTTTACTAATTATAGAAAATAGATTTGATCTCTTTTTTCTTTATTAATTCAAATGACATAATTAAAAAGTTTCTTGGAATGAACAAAGACATTTTTCCATTTTGTTTAGAAAACCTTAGGCTAGTACATGTTTAGAAAGTATGACTGCAACATAGTTACATATACATAATAGCCTGTAATAGTTTATGACTGAAGAAGATTTGGTACTTGCAGTTGGTGGCTGATTTTGTAATTTTTCTTCCATGCTCCGTTCAGCACCTTATAGTTCTGCACATGAGGTATGTACAGGACTTCCTTGATTTGTACTGGGCAGTTTCTTTTCATTCTAGCTAGGAGTGACATCTGAGTTGTTTTACTGATATTGTATTTACTTAGAAATTTTGTTCGTAGCCTTTTACTTCCAAAGGAATGTAGTGTCAGATGTTACCCATATTGAGATGACGCTGCTGTATTATAAAGCTGGTATATTACTAGTGCTTGCTGTACTTGTCTTCAGTTCTGTTTATTCTAACATCCAGACTGAGTGTAGCTTCTTGCCAAGGCCAATAACACTAGCCACCTTTTAGTTCAGGTATTGAGTACAATGTAGTTGGTTGGTTAATCGATTCATCAATTGATTGATTATCAATAAGTAGTGAAAGTATACCAAGTCATGTAGTACACGTTTATCTATCCTTATCTCCATTTTTCATTTTTTTATCATTTTTTATTTAACTGTAACAGTTTGTGCCTCTATCTCTTACATGTACATGACATATGTCGTTGTGAGTGGTTGTGCCTGATACAGACAGTAAACCCGGATACATCGGACTCCACACGGTGCCAGTTATAGCCCCACCAACCAGTGTATCACTCGGAGGTACTGCAGTGTCCGTGATGGACTATTGATTCTGTGCTGCGCTTCCAGAGTTAATACCATCCAACCTGCTTAGCTGTTACGGTAGGAAGGGATTGTGCAGAACATTCATGGTCATTTCCAAGTGAAATTAGTTTGTTGTTACCTTGTTGTGGACCTTAAGTACATTTGACTATGAAATGAGTTTACCTTGTGATTCCATAGATATTCGGCTTAGAAGTACAGCTTGTGGGGAAGTTTGAGCCATGTGAGACATGATATCTGAAAGAGTTTGTACAGAAGTTTTGAGCCCAGTTACAGATATCAGAAAGAGTTTGTGCTGAAGTTTTGTCTCCCCCCTTGACAGATTTCTGAGAGACTGTACAGGGCTCGAAATACTGGGTGCATGTGCACCCAGGTGCGCCCAAAATTGGAGCTGTGCACCCAATTATTTTCTGTGGGTGCACAGGGTCCTAGGTTTATGTATGTAAAGATATCAAAATATACTAGTATACATCATATTCTTGACATCTAAGTGTTAGAAAGGTAATAAAAATGTCTCATGGTCCTTGTTTAAGAATTGGATAGCTTGTAACTAAGTTTTGCTATTAGGTTATTACTTAAATTTAAGTGGTGCACCCAAAAATGTTTTGGTGCACCCAATTTTTTAAGCTGGGTGCACTGGTGCATCTAATCCCAAAAATGAATTTTGAGCCCTGTTGTATGTAGAAGTTTGAGCACTGTCTCCCCCTTGACAGATTTCAGAGAGAGTTTGTGCAGAAGTTTTGAGCGATGTTTCTCCCCTGTAACAGATATCAGAGAGAGTTAATACAGAAGTGTTGAACCCTTTAAAAGACCAGTGGGAAGTGGTTTAATCAGTCTCCGTGCCAGTACCAGTAATTGTGGTCCTGTTAGAACTGACAGCTCATCTGATGACTTTGGTCCAAAGTCAGGGGTCAGAAGAACCAATGAGATACGGGGGATGGTGTGCTACTGGTGGGGGAGGATCCAACTAATGGATAGTGCATTACATAATTACAGGGAGAATTATGTAACTAGAGATCCCTCTCCTAGTAATGACATCATGCTGGAGTCATCATGAAATAGTAAATTATCATCAAAACATAATCATCAAAACATACTACATTACATTATATCATAAATACATAAGAACATGAAGTCATTGGTGCACAGAGACAGTGAATTATGCAATGTATGGATGCAGCATAGAATCAGTAAAATATATATAATGTATAGAGTTAATATACATTTAGCATACCTTGAATACATCGTCTTGTACTTTATCTCCCCCCCCCCAAAAAAAGTATGAGATGAATGAATAGATAAAAACAGAGTTTAGTAGATCCTTAGAATTAGAAACAGTGAGTCACAGATGTAGGAGACAGAATACAAAATGTAGATCATGAATACATACAAACCAGTCACTCTATAAACATAGAAACCCGAGCCCCACTTCCCCACTCTATAAACATGAAACTCGAGCCCCACTTCCCCACTCTATAAACATGAAACCCGAGCCCCACTTCCCCACGCTCACATCAAAGCCTTAAACATGCTGACAGGCCCCGCAGTGCTGCAGGCATCTCAAAGTCATGTTCACCCAGCAGCATGGCTTCTCCATACTAATGCATACAGGACTCACAATGAGCCCCTCAGATCTGTCCGCCGAACAGACTTCGGAACCACTGCCATCTTTCACGGGGAGCGGGGTGTTGCGGAAGCTCGCCGTTGCCATGGCTACAGATTAGTGGCTTATGCGGGCAGACTTCCTGGGAGGGGCGTGTCTGGTTGAGTCAATCTGAGCTTGACCTTGAGGATGAGGAGTGGAATTGCTCCAGGGGGAGGGGGGCACTGGTTGGGAATGTACACATACTGGATGCACTAATGCTGCTGTTCACCTCCATGTCACTTGGGATTGTACATCTACATGTATTAAGACTGGCTGTATAACTTATTATAAGGGATTGTTTTTGCAATAAGATATCTCCTAGGGCTGGTAGTGTAGGTTTGTTTTTGGAGATGGTGATTTATAATATTATCACAATGTTATTACAGCCAAATTTGCTACCTTTCTGTCATCTCAATCATGTTCTGCTAACGTCAGGTTTTGGGTAGTTTTACGAGCGCTGTGATTTGTGTCTGATTCAGAAGCAACTTTGTCTGACCTATGGCCGGAATGTTATGTTTTAGCCCAGTATGTGTATACTGTTCTCTGTGTGTGTATACACTGTTCTGTGTGTGTGTTTATACTGTACGGGACATATAAACAATATAAATCAAGGAAATGAATGGATCGCCATGATTCTGTGTTTACGAGCCTCAGAGTGGCCTTCAATTGGTCGCTGGAAAGGGCAATCAGACCTGCAGTTTACGGGCCTATAAATCAGATACAAAGTTAACGGTTTGTTCTTTCTAAGTGCCTTTTCTTGTTGCTTAATTAGACATCTAACATACACAGACCCACTTTGTCCAGATTGTAGAATGATCAGTTCATATTTTATTGCTTGTCCTCATTATCAGTAAAAGAAGTTTATGCACACAAAGTCTAAATCAGATCTTGCGTTAACATCATTGCCCTAAGTACGACTTTTCTCATCGCTTTTGAGGTCTAATAATAACCTCTGATCTCAAGCTGTAGAATGATCAGTTATGTCTGCTATGAGCGTCATAATTTCGTCAGTTGTGGCACGCTGGAAAAACCAGATAAAACTAGAGTGGAAGCCGGGCCAATAACGTTCATGTAGTTACAGGACTGGTCCACTACAGAATAGGGGGGAGCAAGGATGGGCTACTAGTATTAACGTTTCTGTAGTTTTAGGACTGAACCACTGCAGATTAAGGGAGGACGAGCCATTAGTGCTCCTATAGTTACAGGACTGGTCCACTGCAGAATAGGGGGAACAGACCAATAACGGACCTGGTCCACTGCAGTTTAAGGGGGACGAACTATTAGCGTTCCAGGCCTGTAGTTTTAGGACTTGCCTACTACATGATGGGGGGTGTACCAATAACATTCATGTAGTTATAGGACTTGTCTACTGCAGAATGGGGGGAACCACTACAGATTAGGGGGAGGGACCTATCGACTTCCCTACTGACGTCTTTGGTTGGACTTGCCCACTAAAGGACGGGGGTGATGGGGCTGTTGTTAATATTATAGAAAAGAGCAGTTGCTTATGATTAATGTCAGAGGGATGGAAATCGAAAGACTCATGTCAAAATTGTTTGAATGTGCTTCATTAGATAATTTGTGCTTCATATTAATATAACATAAGGAATTTTTTCCTCTTTAGTTTTCCAACAACATTACCCTAGATTCAACACTTATGTAATGTCATGATATAGTTATGATATGCTCATGTCAACTTGTGTTAATTACTCCATCAGTCAAACGAGGCATCAGCCATGATGACAATCTGCTACAAATGCTCGCTACATTTTCACATTTTGCTACATCACATGCTTATCACTATATCAGGTTTCACCAGAGAATGCTTCACTAAACAAGGAAAATGTCTCAGTAACTGCGCACCCTTCATAAAGGAAAGGTTCGACATGACTTGTTTAGAATTAAGAAGGATGAAAATTGAACCTCTGAACATTTCCCCATTTAGGTACTCATTCATCAACCCTATCATTAACTTTAACATGACATTACAACGCCCTCCAGGCTTGGTCACCAAGCAATGTAAATATTTTACTCTTTCAAACAGAATCTACATTTGGTACCAAACATATTTGAGGAGAAAATTTAAACATATTACGTGACCTAAATGGAAGGTAAAAATTTTCCTCCTCCCTGCTAACCTTTAAAAATGGGCCGGTCCCCGTGAGCAGGCTTCACATGGGCCGCTCTGCTCAGTGGTCTGATTTGCATATGTTCCCTTCTCCTTGCCACAGAGTGTGTGTGTTGGTTAGGACTAGGTTAACTGTACAGAGTGCAGTATAGGCTGGTTGTGCATGCGTGAGCTGTGCTCACTTCTGGATCCGTGCCGGGATATCAGCCGGGGAAACCGTGCCGGGGGTGAAACATTGTCAGGCTGGGCCGTGTGCTGCATGTTTAACCTGGACTAGAGAGACTGTGTGTGTGTGAGAGAGAGGGAAGGGGAGGTACCGATAACCGGCCACACACCAGCGTACCAACATGCAGCCCTCCATGTACAGGGACTACTTCGTGCAGCAGGCTTTCCTGGACTTGTATGAGAGCAAGCGCAGGGACCGGTACGTAGGGATCATGCTTGTACTGTCATATTATAGGTTCTTTACCGTAACATTCTGAAGTAAGATGAAGCAAGAGGGCTGGGAGAAAAACTTGAATCCGACTATGTTCCCTCTCAGGAACTAAGTGCATGGTTTATTATAAGGCCACAGCAATTTAGTTTCATGGTTCATTTTCAGTAAAAAATATAGAAATGGGACCTTATAAACGCATAAGGCAGGGAGGAAATTTGGAATGACTAGTATTTAATCCATAAAACTGAGTGCACCAAGGCAAAACCCTGCTCTTCAGGATTTGTTTTTACTAAATAGAATGTTTTTTTCGAAGAAGGATATGAACCAACAAATCATACTGGAATGGCCTGGTTTCTTTAAATGAGAGAGCCAGGAAAATAATTTAGCGTGGCCGTATTTACTCCGGTTTGATATGATGAGGTAGTTGTTGGTTTTGCCCTGTCGTGTGTGCCAAACAAGGAAGGTGTTTACGCTTGTTCTGTCCGCTAAGTTGGAAAAACGTTGGCAGGGTTTTAATGTAGTTAGAAGTCAGTGTCGCCTCTGTTCTGTAATGTTCATTCATGCGGTATCTGTCATAGCGGTGTGATGTTAATTCATGTGCATCTGTCTTATGTAGCGGCCAGTAAGGGTCTTTCTGAGTCTGGTGAACAGCAGAGCTCACAAGTATAATATGTAACCTTAACTGCACTGGTTCCTGGTTATGACAAAATATCGTCAGGGCTCAAAATTCCTGTTGGGGCAATTGGTGCACTGGTACAGATAACCTTAATTAAAATTTAGGTGTACAGAATAAAATTTGGGTGTGCATTCTTGATTATATATAACCTATTCCTCTTCAAAGTTGGAATCTGAAATTCTATGGCTAACCTTAAATAAGTGATAAAAGAAAGGCTTAGTAATTAGTCTTTTTCCCTGGTGCTTTTATGTACATAATTGATATGTATATGCTAAATCATTTTATTGTATATCAGTATCAGTAAGCATAGACACAAATGTCTTGAGGTACACCAGTGCACACACACTCTAAAATTTGGTGAACAGCTCCACCTTTGATAAACATAAGTGCACATGCACCCAGTATTTCTACCCCAGTAAAGTATGCTTGAAACAATATTTAAATGTTGTATTAATCTGTTAAGGTTGTAGAGACAGACTTTTCTATAACTGTTTACTGTACAAGTATATATATACAATATAAACATACTGTACTTAAGCACCACAGATGCTTATTCAAACAAGACCTCTCCTGAATAACCAACAAGGTGTGAACGTTTATTCCTGTGAAGGAGGTTTCATAGGCCGATCATTTCATATTAATAATGCATATCATAACCGAGCCGTGACGTGCCGTCCTCTTGACACGTCCGACCGTAAATAACTCTGTCACGGTACCGACAAGGTGACTACAGGAGGGGGGGTGTTTACCTGTGAGAGGAGTACAAACATTACAGGGAACTATTTATGTACATGGCATGTTCAGACGTTTTGCAGTGCAACTGGAACGTTTTGATTCAAAAGTATACATGATTTTTTGCTTATTAATGATAATAATATTTCATCTCAGTTTGCATACAAATATCAGTAAGGGATACCTGCAGTGTGTTTTGTATGAGAATTAAAAGAAGCCAAATGTCAAGTTAGAATTTAGAGTTTGCTTTTAGACTAGAGTACTAGACACTTGCAAATATTTTTTTACAATTATATTTGTATGTTTCACTTGCAATTAGTCCTCCAGCAAGAATTTGCAATAAACTTGATCATAATAATTTATCCAGGCATGCCTTAGCAATTGTTACCCCAACTTATTAAAGAGTAAAGTCAACAAAACCTTTGGGTCTGTTGTTTCACTACTCAGTTGTCATAACATTAAATTTTGCTGAAATGAAAATTTTCAGGACTCCACACTTGGAGAAGACAGGAAAAGCAGGGAAGGGTGGCCTGTGTGTTTGCACACTTTGTAAGTGTGTGGATTTCCTCCCAGACACATATTTAACCAGTCAGTCTGGTCCTGCATGGCAAGTGCACCAACAATGGACTAGGCTAGGGTTAGCCTCATGGTGGTTACAGACATTTTTTTAAAAAAAATATCCCAGAAACGGTTTTGTCACAATTCCTATATTATTTGTTTGTTTGTTTGAACCTTTATTTATTCATGAAAGCTCAAATCGGC
>NC_049983.1:27190496-27192053 GCF_000003815.2 Branchiostoma floridae
GGAAGAGGCAGGGTCAGCCAAGGTTTTTAACGGGGTTAAAGTACTTCTTATTAGGCAGTAGAAGAGGAGGGCCCTAAAGTATTAGTTCTTGAGAATTATAATTTTTCTCCCACATATCAAACCAAACTGTGTGGTCCCTACTATGATTGCTCGGTCAACAAAGAGAGTGGACATTTTAATATTACTACATATCAGTCTGTAGACTCATAACTGTAATCATCGTTTTTACAGCAATTGATTTGTGTCTACCGGTACAATTATGGAATTCCATGTAGATACTAGACTAGAAGTAAGGAGCCCAGTGTTTGCAGTTCTATCTGTCCATGTGTGTGTCTGTTTGAAGAAGGAGGGCCTGTCCTTGTGGTATATTTGCCAGGTGAGAACCTGTATGTTTGCTCCTTACCTGCCATGCACCTGGGTCAGGTGTGTCAGGAATGTGAGGACAGACTTCATGTTCACACCTGGGCTGTCTCACATGCTGACAAGCTGTCAATCACTGTCAGTCACTGTCAATCATTGAAGGTGTTTTTTTTAGAACCATTGTAAAGATATTTTAACCTGTACTCTTGCTATGCTGTCCACAAACGAACAGACACTAAACACATGTACCTGAAACCATACTACCGGTAGTAACCTTCTTGGGGGACTTATATCTGCATTGCAGTGTGGTAGCATATCTATATTATGTAGTAGAGGTTGATAAATATTAGAGCTAGACTGTAACATTCATCAGAACAGCTGAGTGAGAACCCCCTCCCATGGCAGTCAATATTCACCCATGATATTATCCCCCACAGCTTATGATATTTATGTCTAATAATTCAGATCCCCTCAGCCCTCTAATCTGCATAATTCAGTACGAGCGCCAGCCTCTTTAGGGAGGGAAGATTATGTACTTATTTCTTTGATGTGTTGATAAGATATTATCATCTTCTGTGTGGTGTGACTAATAAGATGTTTTCATCTTGTTCTGTCAGGGGTGCGAAAAATTATGGAAACGTATACATACTAGTAGAAACAAGGTTTCAATTTGCTTTTTGGTCCAAATGGTTTTGTTTAACCTTCGTGTCGCTAACCCAGCAAGCAGTACTGATATGGTGTCTTACAACTGCCTTGGCATGCTGATGCAACTCCAATTTAATATGTTGGTTCTCAGATTTTTTTTAAATGAACATAAAGGGCAGGGAGGAAAACTTGATAATGACCATATATTCACTCCATAAAGCTGAGTGCACCAAGGCATACACCTGGTCATCAGGCTTTGTTTTCATGATGTTTTTCAGTTAAGCATATTTTTTTTATTATCTTTAAAAATCCGAGAATCAACAAATTAAACTGGTGTGGCCCGAGGGTTAAAGTGAGCTGTATGAACTGTGTCTGTCTGTATCTGTATCTGTATCTATATAGCCGGTATAACCGCCGTTCGGCGTAACACACCAGCTTCGCAGGCACGCGGCGCGGCAGCAGCTGGTTATATTACACCGAACGACTCATTACACCTAACTTTTGCACATCTATCTGCAAGCATTCTTTAAAACTACCCAGAGAAGATGCCCC
>NC_049983.1:27192153-27210143 GCF_000003815.2 Branchiostoma floridae
TGGTGTAAGGTTATCTTCATCATGAACCAGCAAAGTCACTTTGATTTGTGCTCTTTGGGATTGAGGTTGGAACTTTAATCTATGTTGTGCTATCATGGATACATACTGATAATGTGTGTGCCTGTGTGTGTGTGGGGGGGGGAGTGGTGTCTGACTGTGTGCATTTGTGTGTATGACTATGAGTGGCCATGGACAACATAATTGAAGAATGGATCCATGTTAGGATCCGAATGATATTTGAAGGTCACTGGGTATGGGTGAAGGAAATGAAGGTCAAGTTCTTCAATGTTCCCCTAGTGGCTTTCTAGGGTACTGTAGCAGAATGGTAGGTTTTGACATCTCGTGTCCTGGGACATGTGTACAGTGCTGCAGCTTGCTTTAATTTGCTGCAGAAGGTCCTGATTGCCCTTGACTTCATCACGGCACGTTTCCCTGCAGGGCACAGCTGCTGCAGAGGCAGGGAACTTTCATACATCATTCCATAGCGTAGGGCGACATAGGGCTACAGTAAAGTAAGGCATTGGCACAGTTCTGGGATTTTAAAAAAATATCAAAAGGGCATCTCATCTACCTAAAAGGCAGAGGTGCCTTCATGCTTGGAAGCCCTGAAACTGTAACACTGTTGTCCATGAGATTACTCTGTAAGCCTAAGGGTGCTAGGTAATGCAGTCATCCTCATGCTGCTACATGTACATCTAAACAGCTTGACTGGTTGGTGTAATGTGGCTTTGCTGTGACTGCTCACACAAGCACACTTGAGCACCCCTACGCTAAGTGTGATGGGTTCTTTTCCATGCAGAGGTTTGAAACTTTGAGGCTTGAGGCCTAATTTGTACTGAACTTACCTGAGGCTGTACGTTTGTGAAGGTGTGTGTATTTCAATCCCCACGTACACAATGTACGTTATACATTATACGTGTTCCCATCCTTACATGCATGTACGTTACACTCTTGATTGATGTTTGGCTGCCTTTATTCTGACAAACCTGCCCTATCTGATGCCACAGGCCCCGCTATCTCCCTCCCAGCTCAGTCCGCCTGCACTGGAGCATGCTAATGTTCTAAATGCTGGCTGTAGGGAGGAATGCTGGTAGTGTGGGGTGTCTGGCATTAACATTACATACAAACTATATGTTATAGAGACTCAAAATGGGAGAGAAATGGTTTATTGCCATTGTCATTAAAAAACATTTCTCTCTCTTTTTGAGTCTATAACGTTTAGTTTGTAGTATAATTGTACATTTTTATGCCAGACATCCCACACTTCTAGCATGAGATGTCTGGCACAAAAATATACAAACTAAAGTTAACGTTAATATAGAGACTCAGAAATTGCGGAACATCCAGCATTTAAATGTACAAACTACAGGCTATAGAGGCTCAGAAGTAACATCCAGCATAAAACAATATACTAGCATGTCAAAATGCACTTGAGATTTGGAATATCAAGAACGTTTCATTGATGTGAATATGCCATTGCTATTGAAAGCTGCTTGTATGATATGTACTAGTACATTATGTACACATGAAATTTTTGATGGTGAGAGTCAAGCTAAAACAGTTTAAGATTCAGTATCAGTTTAATATATAGATAAGGAAAATTAAAGCTCATTAAAAAGAAATACACAAATTCCATGATCATCTTCAGGTATTAATGTTAATGGGATGAATTGAATCCATGGCGATTGTGTCGCGATGCCCTTATTAATGTAAGTTCCATAAATAGTTTAATGTATACCCAGCGAAGTTGATTTGACTAAAAGCATGAGATCATCAGGCCTGTTCGCGGGAAAGTGACCTTTCTGTTGGGCGGAGAATCCATCATGGCGTCCGCTTCAATCCCGCGTCCCGTGTTCTAACCGTGAAAGGTCGGAGGTCATCCTGTAATAAATACCGCAGTGTCGGAGTGATTTATCAAGTTTTGTCCTCAGATCGGTCATACTTGTACCTTCTACAGGGAGGGAATCAATTAGCGCAGAACTCTTCTGAATTTTTGGCACCCTCCATAGATAGCTTTACACATTTGCTTGTAGATAGATGTGCAAAGGTTAGGTGTGACAGATTGTTCACTGTGGAATGTAGCCAGCTGCTGCTATGCTGCGTGCCTGCGAAGCTGGTGTTATATGGGCGGTTCTAGACTTCTACTGGCTATAATGTTACAGAAGCTGGTGTGTTAGGCCGAAGGGCGGTTCTACTGGCTATAATGTTACAGATACAGAAGCCGGTGTGTTACACCGAAGGGTGACTATACCGGCTATATAGATACAGATACAGATACAGAAGCTGGTGTGTTACGCTGAAGGGCGGTTATACCGGCTATATAGATACAGATACAGATACAGAAGCTGGTGTGTTACGCTGAAGGGTGGTTATACCGGCTATATAGATACAGATACAGAAGCTGGTGTGTTACGCTGAAGGGCGGTTATACCGGCTATATAGATACAGATACAGAAGCTGGTGTGTTATGCCGAAAGGCAGTTATACCGGCTATATAGATACAGACACAGAAGCTGATGTGTTACACTGAAGGGCTGAGTTGTACTGGCAGTTATACCGGGCAATATAGATAACACAGATACTGAAGCTGTCCATGGTGTGTTAAACCAAAGGGCGGTTATACTGTCTATAGAATACAGATGTGGTCACATGATCTTGCCTTCTGCTTATCACAGCTGAGCACCCGAGATTGAGGTCAAGGTCACCCTGTACATGCATGACCTTGACCTTTGTCCCCGTCCCGTGCATGAAGAGAACTGACACAGCTACGTGGGGTTTGATGAAGACGAATTGTCCCTATCTATTTCCAATCTCCCACAAATCCCTGTTCAAGCCACAATCTCCCCACCATCGGAGAAACGCCTTCTTTCACCTTGAAGCCTGGCTAGCTGAAGGTCGTAGGTGGGATGTGCTGTTAGAAGGTCATTTGAGGATGATCCAGACGGAATCAAGCGCTATCATGGGCTGTTATCTAGTTTGTGGTCTGCAGCCCTTTATATACACCTGCCTCTGTCGTGTTTATCAGAAGGGACATTATGTATGGTGTCATAATTCTTCCACTTGGATGGTGTCGCTTTATTCATACTATGGTGGTACTGCTGATGTATTGTAGATGTCATGTCAAATGCGGGTGCTTCAATAGAACAATGCCCTCCCCCCCAAAAAATGCACAAAATTATTATCATCTTTTCTTCACAGTGCACTTCTCACTCTGAATTGCCCCAAAAGAATACCCACAAACAAAATCCTAGCTACAGACATGTATTACTTACATTCATTTAGGACATGGATGCAGAAATTCAAAAGCTCTCTGTAGAAATTAAGATCTATAATAATGCAGTTTCAGTCTACGTTATTATGAAAAATGAATGTGGACATCCTGACTGTTGATTAATGTATCTGCATGACTTTATGATGAATATTGCTCTGCCGTGCGTTTCTGCTGTCCGATATCCCGCTTCCGCTATCTGTGGGTCAGGCCTGCTGGTCGTTAATCATGGCGGAATATCTGTCTTCTGTGGAGTCAGTTAACGTCTTTTAGCAAACTTTCTGACACATTTCTTTGACATGTCAGTCATTTTATTAATAGTTATGTCAGATTTTCATAATATGTTGTGAAACATAATATCATTTTATTATTATATAATAACATAATCTTGTTAAACGCACACATACCCATTCAATACACACATACACATACACATACACATGTGCATACACACACACACACATACGCACTCATGCGTGCGCACACACACACACATGTACACACCCACTAATACATATAAAAACAGCAACTTTTGAAGATTATTCAATACATTCATTTTCATTGCAAGATGATAGTACATTCGTATCTATTGTCATAATGATGCCTCCAGCTTCCATCCCTTCCACAGATCCCAGACATTAGTGGATATATAGATATAGGGACACACAAGATGGTGTCTTCTCTGTAATCCCCTGAGATGAGAAGCTGGGAACCTTTCCCATCAAATGGTTGCAGGCGCAGTCTGACGATTCTGCCTAACTCCACAACCATGCAGTATTGCCATTAGGCATTACTCCTCATGATATACTACATATAGCATCTTCACCCTACTGGGGCACACAGAATAAAATGCATGAAATACAGCTTTAAATTTGTGAATGTGAATTTTTATATACATGTACATGACATCCATAAATTCCACAGTCATAATTTCAAGGATTATTTTCTTTGGGATGGATCATAAAATTATGGTACATTTTGATGTAATCAGAATCTGGATCCATCGAGAGGCAATTATTTCTGCCTT
This sequence comes from Branchiostoma floridae, assembly GCF_000003815.2. Lineage (NCBI taxonomy): Eukaryota > Metazoa > Chordata > Leptocardii > Amphioxiformes > Branchiostomatidae > Branchiostoma > Branchiostoma floridae. The sequence continues at coordinate 27,196,449 of NC_049983.1, forward strand.
CCCTCCTATATTCCTATATCATATTCCAATTTGTAACTCTATCTTCATGTAGGTGTTAAGTGTCAATACCTGCCGAGGCTTTCTAGCAAGACGTACAGTGCTATAGATGAGATTACTGTCAGCGAGTAACAAATGAAATGTTGTCATTTTTTCCCCATGATGTTACATTACATGTACCTCAATCTGTCATAGAATTAAACGTTATCATAGAATGTTATCTAGTTTGTGGTATATGGTTCTTTATTATACATACACCTCTGTCGCGTTTATTAGCAGGGACATGAAATGTCTTATTCTTCTCCATAATGTAACATTACATGTACCTTTAATCTGTCACATGATAACATTACAGAATAATATAGATGATTTGTATGAAAATGAGCCAATACAGTAGCACCATTCTGCCTAACCTGTCCCTGTGCATTACCTGCCAGCTTCCATGTTCCCATACCTGATAACGACCAATATACCCGGCAGAGACAGGGCTGGGCGGTGTGAGCACGTCGTGTGTGCTATCAGGAGACGTTGGGCCGTGCGAATGTTGTGTTAACGTACCGGAGGTTTGTCTGTGAGCACGTCGTGTGTGCTATCAGGAGAGGTTGGGCCGTGCGACTGTTGTGTTTACGTACCGGAGGTTTGTACATGTGGGCGTCGTGTGAAGGTATCGCGCCTCCGTGCCTCATCACCTGCGTCTCCCAGGTGACTCCGCTTTAACGAGAGGCTCGCTCAGGTGTGGAGATACTCCGCATCCGTGCTCCGGATATTCCTCACTTCTTGGGTAACGGTGAGGACTCGTCTTATCGACCGTCTTGAGGGATGGAAGTGATCTTGGCCCAGGTGCGTGGATTGTAAGACGTATTTCCCACCTGCCCTCCCCTATTGTAGTCTCTACTCCCAAATCCTTTAAGGTATTCATGATGTCTTGCAGAAGGGTAATGGCAGGGATTTGTCTTACTGCACCATCTTAAGGATTGGACAGGATGTCTTGGGTGATTTCAGCGCAGGTGCGTCATACATTAAGACGAACGACCCACCTGTCTGTCCTATTGTGTTCCACCAGCGATGCTCTGTACCCACCTGTAGTACATCAGTATGGGCCGAGGTAGGCCAGAGTTTTCCAGTGGGAGTGGGAACGTAATGTGGCAGAATTCCTGGTTTAGTGAGGAGGGACCTGAAATCGCACGGTGACGTACTTAGAGTAGGTGGGTAGATCTGAGATCGGGCTGTGATGTCAACACGGTGCACATAGATAGGGCAGGTGGGTAGATCTGGATATGATGTGTACGTGGTGCACATAGATGGGACAGGTGGGTGGAGATGTGCATAATTTTAGCAGTGGGAACTGTTAGTGTTACCATACTCGTATGGTGGGACCCCTGGTTAGTAAGGAAGGTCCTGAACTCACACCCTGATGTTTATAGATCAGGTGGGTGGATACTGTTTATCTTGTGATATTCACGATGTTGTTTGAAGAAGAATAAGGTATGTCCACAGAAGGTATTGTTGATATTGTACATGATTATGTATTACGCTATTAGCATTATGCAATCACCAGACTGGTGTACTTGTGTAATCCATAGAGATTGAATGTTTGTCTGTTTCTCTACCAGTTTTGAAATCTGCAATGTACACATCTTTTACATGTCTACATCTTATAATGTTTTCTTTGTGGCCTCTACACCTAGCAGGTAACATTACCCTGTGTTATGAAAATAACCCCTGGAATTTATCAATCCTTGATGGCAATATTTCTGAAACAATATGGCTGCCATGTTGATGAAGGTTAGACATCCAGGTAATAAGATACGCATGACAAATAGCAATTACTCACGACAAGCAACTGGATATGATTTTGAAAACGGACAGACATCTCAGGTAGCATCCACTATGACATTTCCTCAGTGAGAAGATCTGAGGCTGCTAAAGGTGTTATTTATGTGTCTTCACCTTGACTTTGGCCTGACTGGTTGCTACGGTTATCAGCAGGTAAAGCACCATGTAACAGGTGTGCTGTGTGATAACAGGCACAGGTGAGGACAGGTATGCCAGGTAAAGGTGATCAGGTTACCTACAGGGGCTGTATTATGTTAGGTAATGGATAGGTGACATTACAGACAGGATACACTAACGATCCCTGGGTTATTGATCCAGGTTTGTCGGAGGATGGGTGTGTAAGATGAGGGATAACATCGCTTTGTAACCATCATTCTGGTCATGGTCCAGGGGCCAGCAGCTCCGCCTCTGGATATGAAGGGCATTTGATTGAATTCTGCTGTCGTCGCTCCAGTGACTCGCTATATTTGCTACTAGGAAGGTTGCATTGGGTTTTAAAGACAGTGATGGTCAGTATGTTGTTGTGAGCTGTGGCCCACTGTTTATTGCATTTGCGGTTCCATTTCGAACCGACTGATCGTGTTAGTATTGACTTTTTCCCCATAATTACTTTAGCTTAAGAATTAGGACAAGAATTTATTGTACCTGTCAGTCCTTATTAAGATGCTGAAATCTCAATTGTATTTCATTCAGTCTCTTCATTGGTTTGGCTGTGAAAGACACAGCCAGTTCTAGTAGCTATTTCAAAGAGCTAGCCTTGCTGACAAAGACAGTACAGGACATTTTCATTGAAATCTACAAGCTTGTGTGCTGCGTGGACAAATACGAATCTCCTGTTAGCTTTCATACATTTCCGCACATCGCTGCTGTAATAGGTATTTCCTGCACCCTGCCTTTCATCCATCCCATCTGAGTGGTGTGAAATTGCCTCTCACGGCGAGACGTTTGCTGGCACTGATTGCCCTTTCTCTCCGGTGATAAAAATGCTAAAAACGTTCCCATGTTTGACGTCTGGCAATTCAGCCCGACGTTTGAAATCCGTCCACTTTGAGGACAACAAAGGCTTCGTCGTGAGTCAAGTCGGGGCTGCGGCCATTAAAATTTGGCAAATATAGCTGGCGGTAAATTGAACTTGGATTTTGGAACGGAGTTGGCAGATGGTCGCAGTAAAAGTAGACTCAGGCCGTCGGAACGGAAAGTTGTAAAACTGAGGAGGTGGAAATGTGGACTGTGCTAATGTCAACACACGAAATCTATACTTCTGTTTTGGTTCAAGTGTAACAGTACATCAGTGGTGGCAGATGTGAGGGTCTAAATAAGAACATTATACCGTTGTAAAACTGAAGAGGTGGAATTGCGGTGTATGATTTTGGTCCAGGTTATATCAGTAGTGTCAGATGTGAGAGTCTATAATAAAGGTTATGTTTACAAGTGTTCTGTCCCTGTTAAGTTTCTTGCCTTTGATGGAAGTCGAGTGTTTTAGTTTCCATGGTTTCAGTTATTTTGAAGAAATTTCAGACAAAGGCTTCACCAACGTAATCCCTTGGTTCTCGGATTTACAAAGAGTTAGCTTGAATCTGACTAGCACAAATGTATATTGTCTCCCCAAACTTTGTGTTACAGGGCTCTAGCCAGCGTCCGTTTTTCCGTCAATTGACGGAAGTTTGCTGCGTGTGACGGAAAAATTTTAAAACCAATCCGTCAACCTTGACGGACAAAAATCCTTGGTGGAGGCGGCTTGGGGACGCCTTCTACTGCTGTAAAAGCCACACACTGTTTGTTTTGCTATTGTTATTATTGTTGACGATGTGTGTCGGCGCCCTTTCCCATACAATAATCTCATTAAAAACCATTTTTTCAAGGTCTCAGTTCAGTCTTTCTAACTCCTGGAATAGTGTTTTCGTGGTTTTCGCGACAGTGGGAATTGGCTGACGGAAAAAAAATTCGAGCTGGCTAGAGCCCTGGTGTGTTATCTACTTACTTAACTAAGTAAGGTACAGGCATCGTCCTCAGACTCATGTTGATCTTCCAGTGAAGTGTTCATTGTATTTTTCTTGAACCTGAAACCGAACAAATTCTATTGTTAGCAATGACTATGCAGATGTCAAACAACATCAAGGTTAGTGGTTTATCTCCCGTCAGAAGCGAGACTTTCTGGAGCCGCTGATGGGTTTGTTTTTGTCTTTCCCGGTGTCCTTGGCTGCGCTGATGCTAACGATGTGCTAATTATAGCATCTCGTTATGACTGTCTTACTCGCCCGGAAATATGAGCAGGAAAATGATAAGACTTCATTGATTAAAGTAACCTGAGAGTGAAATTAAACTTTACACGGATGGATCAAAGTTGGGAGTTCTAAAGAGATGGAATTTCAAACCAGGGATAGAATTTTTTTCTTCCTCAGGTTTAGGCCACATCAATTTAATTTCTTGGTTCACGGATTCGCTCGTTCCTATTTTTTTGGGAAAAAAAAATAAGAATAAAAATTACCATTCAGCAAATTTTCACCATTACTGAAACCATTCACCAACTTTCTGGTGTTGCAAATTGGCCTTTATATTATAAGCTCCTTAAAGTGTGGGTACAGGTGCTGTTACTGTACAATAATAGTGTTTTTGTACTTTTTTCATGCTGAAAACTTTATGTTTTGGATTAGCCGTTACCTTTACCCCAACCATTTTAGAATTTTTATTTCGCCCTTTCGCTCCATATTTTTTATGAAAAAATCCGTGAACCAAGAAATTAAATTGGTGTGGCCTTAGGTTGCAAAGTACCAAAAGATATAGTCACAAACTGAGCAGGAGAAGTGAGGGGAAAATACAGCTGGATCTGTTTGTTGTATTGCTGTATATTTCATAAGCATAATTCTTATTTTGATGGGAAGCTTTGAACTAAAGTCTTAATATATCATATTTGACTTTTGTATAATATATATTGTTCAGGCAATTAAGCACTGTAAGTCACTGACAGGGTGGCAGACAGTATGTATATATATATATTATAATAGAACAGAAGTCCCACGAATGGACACTCCCGTCTGCATCTCTCCTGCCATTATAAAACCCGCACGTCAGAGTTCCAGGAAAATGCAGCTCTCGATGCGCCTGTGGCAGATATAATTCCATTGTTTTCACCTTGACTTTGAAATGACCCATTGCACGTCAGAGTTCCAGGAAAATTCAGCTCTTGACGTGCCTATGGCAGATATAATTCCTTTGTTTTCACCTTGACTTTGAAATGAACCGTTGCACGTCAGAGTTCCAGGAAAATTCAGCCCTTGATGCGCCTGTGGCAGATACAATTCCTTTGTCTTCAACTTGACTTTGAAATGACCCGTTGCACGTCAGAGTTCCGGGAAAATTCAGCTCTTGATGCGCCTGTGGGAGATATCCTCACAGTTAAGTGCCACAGAAGAAAGCTGGGCTGTTACATATAAGTAATGTCAGGAATAATGGTTTGTCTCAGCGAGGTAGTCTGCCTACTGGGGCTGTTTTATGTGCAAGAATACATCACATCTCACAACTGTGCATCAGAACCACACATCACCAGGTTTGCACAGGGACTGAACATCAACTCTCATCATTCCAGCATGTGGCTTTGACTTTGGGTTTCATGTTAATCCCTTGCTTATTTACAAATTGAGCCTGTCGGTTTGAGATCATTGAAATTCACCAACATTGATTCATGACCAAACAATATACACAACATGTACATTGAAATAGAATGTAATAAGAAGAATGCTACTGCATCAAAATTTATCATTACAGGCCACCAGACATTCCCTCTGTCAGTTGCATCATAGCTCACACTTGTTCCAGTTTCGTTGTTCAGGAAGGCCACTTTTGTGACTTATGTGAGTTCTGTGTTTTGGTACACGAAGTCCAGCGGTACAACTTCTCTGTTGCAGTTTAACAGAAGCGCATCTCTCCTGACATCAGGGAGTCAGTCTTGTGACGTTGACTTTAATGAAGACTTTGTCTCCATCCTTTGGAGGCCGTGGGTGTAACCATGATGGTCATTGGCTCTGTGTTAAGGAGGAACAAAGACGTGGGAAGGATGAGGTTTACGAGTTGGGAGATCAGGAGTGGGTGTATACGGCACATCAGGGCACGACTGACGTCAGGGCAGCAGTTTTCTTATCTTCATCCTACACCAGAGGGCGTGGGCGCAACAGAAAGGTTGTGACTTGGCTCCGGACTCTTCCTCCATCCGCATCTCAGCATCCAAATAAGCCATGTTACAATAGTCTCCAAGCAGATCCTACGGTGCCATAAGATAGAATTAAAGCTGGCCAAGGAGTATACTCCGGTGCCCTTTTGACTTCCTTTGGCTGGCTATACTCCTTAGCCTGCTTTGATACTATCTTAGGGCACCACAGGATCTGCTTGGAGATTAATGTTACAGCAGGGTTGGAGGAACATGAGAACTGAAGTAATAGGAACTGATGGAACCAGGTCTAGGAATAGTAGCTCCATTATTACAACTACTCTCACTCTCCACAATGAATGACGACTACTTGGACAGGAGATTCATAAGTCTCCTGTAAAGTTGTACGCCTCCGCTGTAAGATTAGAAAGCAGAAGACAATTCCATGGGAAGGCTTAGCCAGCAATCATCTTCATCAGTCACTGTGTTCTGCATCTACAGTCTTTGAAGTGTCCTGTAGCTGCATTTAGTCTTTCTTCTTCTTTCTCCACTGTGTTTTACATCCTGCAAGCTTCCTTAAGCTCTTGGAGTTTCTTTGATGTTGTAGGAATACTGCAACAGAAAGTATGTACAAATCTCTCTCCTCTTTCCACAATGAAAGACTACAGGCTACAGCTTTGGCAGAAGATTTATACGACTGTGCGATCCCTTTGTTTTAAAGCTGAAGACGAACCCTTGAGAAGGTTCTGCCATGAAGTGACAGTTTAGCCCATCTACTGTAAGATGTGACTAGAAACGTGATCCCCATGAGGGGTGCTGTTACACACAGTGTTTTATGTCGTGTAACACAAACCTTCATAATCACATCAAATATTAACAAGAACTCAGCCTGTAGGATTCGTTTTCACAACATAAGTCGACACATCCGTGATCCATCCCTGCACAACAGAGGGGAGGTACAGGGAACAGAAGAAGGGTTAGAAACCTGGTAAATAATTCAGTAGGGGATTAAAGAGGATGCGGTTGCCATGGTGATGAAGAGGAGTAAACGTTATCAGAGATGTCCAGGAAAGGTTGTAACAGGAGACGGCACGTTTAGGCTCCTGCTTGAGAGGAGAGACTGGGAGGGAGAGACAGGTTAGGAAGTTCTTGAATAATTTACCAGAAGGAAAGCCTTGTTGCTGTCTGGAGAAGGCTGTTGTGGCTGATGATAAAGTAGAGGAGATATCAGAGGTGACAGGGAGATGACAATGGGACGTCGGGAAGGCAAAGTTTTCCCCTGTAACATTTCTGGTCTAACTTGTGCCATGTTGGCTGGAAACTGGAAACAAGACGTTGTAGGGTGGCAGTTATTAAGGTAACAATGTCTTTGGTATGTGATTTTGGTGATGTTTTCCCTTGTAACAGGTGTTTCACTACCTCAGACAGACTCTTGTAACAATTTTTCCATCTCACTGGAGCTGTGTTTGGGTTAGAAAAGGCCAGTTGTCATGACTTTGAATTGATAATATTGGAGGGTGTTCGGAAGTTTGGGCAAGAAGTGAAGGCAATGCCTTATTTGATTTGTGATGGTGGTGTTTTCCCTTATACGAGGTGGTTTAGTACCATGGACAGGTGGTTCAGTACCATTGACAGGTGGTTTGGTACCATGGAGAGGCAGTTCAGTACCATGGACAGGTGGTTCAGTACCATGGACAGGTGGTTTGGTACCATGGAGAGGCAGTTCAGTACCATGGACAGGTGGTTCAGTACCATGGACAGGTGGTTTGGTACCATGGAGAGGCAGTTCAGTACCATGGACAGGTGGTTCAGTACCATGGACAGGTGGTTTGGTACCATGGAGAGGCAGTTCAGTACCATGGACAGGTGGTTTGGTACCATGGAGAGGCAGTTCAGTACCATGGACAGGTGGTTCAGTACCATGGACAGGTGGTTTGGTACCATGGAGAGGTGGTTTGGTACCATGGAGAGGCAGTTCAGTACCATGGACAGGTGGTTCAGTACCATGGACAGGTGGTTCAGTACCATGGACAGGTGGTTTGGTACCATGGAGAGGCAGTTCAGTACCATGGACAGGTGGTTCAGTACCATTGACAGGTGGTTTGGTACCATGGAGAGGCAGTTTGGTACCATGGAGAGGCAGTTCAGTACCATGGACAGGTGGTTCAGTACCATGGACAGGTGGTTTGGTACCATGGAGAGGCAGTTCAGTACCATGGACAGGTGGTTCAGTACCATGGACAGGTGGTTTGGTACCATGGAGAGGCAGTTCAGTACCATGGACAGGTGGTTCAGTACCATGGAGAGGCAGTTCAGTACCATGGACAGGTGGTTCAGTACCATGGACAGGCGGTTCAGTACCATGGACAGGTGGTTCAGTACCATGGACAGGTGGTTCAGTACCATGGAGAGGCAGTTCAGTACCATGGACAGGTGGTTCAGTACCATGGACAGGCGGTTCAGTACCATGGACAGGTGGTTCAGTACCATGGACAGAGAGCAGTCTGACATTGTTGTAGCATTTAACTTCTAGCCTGAGTTTCAGCACCATGGACAGTAGCTGTGAATAAAATCTTTTCCCCAGTAGGGAAGGTTAGTTAGTGGTTGTGCCTATTCTCCTGCTGATTTTATGTGATTTGTGCTTAAACAGGGTTTCAGAAGACATTTCTACTTTGTGCTCGTCCTGGATGGGCACTTAGAGCAATACAGATGTCAATCAATCCATCCATCAATCATGTGCAGTTGTCAGGTCCTGATGCATAACGGCTGCACACGGACCATTTGTGCAGGAGATGCTCGCTGAGTTAGGCAGGGAGTTGGAGAAGGGAGGAGGGTGAGGAAATTATGTGGATTCAGGACTATTCATGAAAACAGTTGAGAGAGCTGAATGGTGGTCCTTGAGCACATTTGCCAAAGGATATGAGTGCCATTCTTAAAGATTCATGCCTGGATGTAAGAACTGTTATCAGTTTTCCTTTAATGGAGCGGTCCCTCCTTACGTCACACCACTGTTGCTGAGACATCCCAAGACGTGATAAGAATCTTATTGCTTCCTTAGACATCTTGACTATACATCTTAAAGACCTGATCCACCCTTATAGTCACAGCTGAGATGTGATAAGCATCTTATTGCTTTTGTAGATGTCCTGACTATACATCTTAAGGATCTGAGTCCTGTTAAGTCATAGCTGAGACATGGTGAACATCTTCTTGCTTTCTTAGATGTTTTGAATTTTTCCTTACATCATGGCTGAAACACCTCAGGATGTTATAAACTTCTTATTGCTGCTTCTATGAATGTCTTTTTCTGTTTATCTTAAGAACCTGACCCGCCTTGCGTCATAGCTGAGACGTGATAAGCATCTTATTGCTTTTGTAGACGTCTTGACTATACATCTTAAGAACTTGAGCCCTGTTAAGTTGTAGATGATATATGGTGAACGTCTTATTGCTTTCTTAAATGTTTTGGCTTTTTCCTTACAACTGAAACACCCCAGGATGTTATAAACTTCTTATAGCTGCATCAGATGTCTTGGCTGTATATCTTAAGAAGCCGATCCGCCTTACGTCAAAGCTGAGACGTGGAGAACATGTTGATGATGGGTGTTGATGTCACAGCCGTGCATCTTAAGATGCTGACCTGTCTTGAGCTGACATGTGGGGTGATGGTCCGCCCTAAGATGCCCTGAGACATGGTCAGCATGTTAATGCCATGGTTGTGGCCTTGCATGGTGAACATGTGAACATTCTGTAACAACATCTAATGATAAGATGAAATGCAGTCTGTGAAGGATTTCCCCAACACAATCAATAAGATGTACGGCAAGCATCTTAATGTCTAATGTCTAATTCCTGCATGAGTCTTAAGATAGCCTGCTTAAGATATTCAGACATTGGAACCCCAGTAGTGTCTTGAGATACAGTGTGAATGATGGCCCCGATCTGTGCAGGGACTGGTGCTGCTAGTTTTAAGTCTAAGATGGGCCAACACTACTTTCCTGAATGCCCCACACTTGAGAGTTCAGCATTTACTTGGAGGAAGCCAGATTTCAGATCCGTACATTAACTGTACTGTCCCCAGGACCCAAGGTTCAGATCTGTATTAATGCACTGTCCCCAAACATGGAGCCAGGGTTCAGGTCTATATAATTACTGTACGGTCCCCAGAAGCCAGGGTTCACATCTGTATAATTACTGTACTGTCCCCAACATGGAGGCAGTATTCACACCTGTATAATTACTGTACTGTCCCCAATATGGAGCCAGGACTCACACCTGTATAATTACTGCACTGTCCCCAAACATGGCCCTGGTAATGAAGTTGTGAGGCTCAGGAGAGATTGGGCCGTTTGTCAGCCATAGACAGGTCGTAATCAGGCTGGAATAAGTCTGTTTTACGGTTCACAGTTCTAACTCATACTGTCATAGACTCATGTCTCAAAGTCTTAAACTTTAAGAATTACAATCTTCATGACTGACTCATGATCAATTCTCGAAGTCTTGACCTTCAAGAATTGAAATCTTCATGACTGACATGTGGTTCCCCAGTTGCTCACTGCTCTTGTTGATCCATTGGATTGTTCCATGGATAAAGAGGGGCTATCAGCATGCATGGTGTTTTATTATTTATTTCTTTGTTACCTAATGCCTTAAGGATAATTGTTTATAGTGTGTCTGTCTGTCTATGTGTTTCTGTGACAATTCATTGTCAGTACTAGTGCTGCAGTTTTTGTTCATGGGATTTGAGTGCAAAACATTGTGTGTTAGGGGGTGAAGTATGCCATCTCTGATTGCCTTGTGTGATAGAGACTGACTCATAGCTCCATTGACAAGCATGCCATTCCCCGTCCTTTGATAATGTATAGCAGGAAGACCAGGGTATATGTGAGGGGGTGAAGTCTGCCATATCTGATTGCTGTGTGTGATACAAGACTGACTGACTCATAACCCCATTGACACATATGCCATCCCCATCCTATGATAATGTATAGCAGGAGGACCAGGGCAAGGCCAGGAGCAATCCTGTAGTTAATTGTATGAGTTGTTCCCAGCAGGGGATTAAATAGGTCACATGGAGGGGCATTTGTTTCAGTCTGAGCTGATGGTATCTCACTGGACTGGGGTACATCGGTGGCACCGTGTTCAGAATCAAATGTGCATATTCCTTGACTTAGCAATGAAAATATTTTGCATGCACAACGAAACACACAAAGCATGAAAAGATTAGTTTTGCTTTTGAGGAAAATTGCCTATTGTGCACTCGCTGAAATCACTACAGCTTTGGTGACATAGTCCCAATTTACCGATGCAGCCAGAAGTAACCAGACGCTAGAATCAATGAAACCTAAGGATAGAATAGAATATTCCTCCATGTAGAGTAGAATAGATAAATTCATATCTGCATAGTGGATTTCCTCACGTTCCTTCTCTTTTTAGATTAAAGGTCTCATCAAAACCTGTTAATTAAAACAGTCACGTAATTAAAAGTCCAATAATATGATTTAGCAAGGCGTCAGGGGAGTATCGGCTAAAACAACCCAATATCACTGATACAATTAATGACTATCTGGAACAATATGAGAATTATTGTAGTCACAGATCCCATCCTGACATTGTGTTGTGATTAGGGAAGCTCCAGCTTAACAACCCGATATCATTGGTACAACTAATGACTATTCAGAATTAATGAGAATTATTGTAGTTTCAGATCCCCATCTCAGATTGTGTTGTCGCAGCTGGTGGTGAATATGTTGGATGCTGCATCAAGTCCACTGCCTCCGGCAGACTGGGTTATTTGTTAAACACTATGAATAAAACATGCAGGATAGAGTCATGGAGGCAGATATCAGCCCACACTCCTGTATTAACATTCCTTATACACAGGCTACATGTAAATGTATTCAATATACAGAAAGGGAATGAAGGGAGCTTTAAGCTAAGTTTAAGTCTTTAATTTGTTTCTTACGTAAAACTATGATTATTTTGTTTTTCTGCAGTCTTTCTGTTATGTGATTTATTCATGTACTACATGTTTAAAACCACCTAGGAAGAATAGCTGAAATATCCAGCTAGTTGTGGATATAAACAAAGTCAAGGTTAAAGGAGCTACTGGAATTTCCTCAGTTACTGTGTAACTCATTTGCATATCAATTCAGATACTCATTCATACAGAGGTTACACTAGCTCTCGGTCACTGGTGAAGTTGATGCTGTCTTTTTAAAATTATCCAGCCGCTTGATTTGTTTTTATCCAGAACATGATTCTCAAATTTTTAACCAGATAGGTAGTCCAAACGACTGCTAGAATGTTGCTGTGAGATATGATGATATTACGGAGAGATACATGTCATGACTGTTCGTCAGACAGGGTATTTATCCTCACTGGTGTTTTTATCACGTAAACTGACATTATTCCAGAATGTACAATCATTATCATATTTCAAAGCAGGTAGCTGGTCCAAATGACTGCTAGAATGTTCCTGTGAGAGATACTGACAGCTACAGTTGTTTATTTGGTCATGAATGTCTGTCTGACAGGGTTATTCTCAAGTAAACTCACATTTTTCCTGAACGTACAATAAAATGCAGCGATCATGTATGATCATCACATTTCAAAACAGACAGGTGGTCCATATGACTGCTAGAATGATCCTGTGAGAGATGGTGATATCATATACTGAGGGCTACAGTTGTTGGTTCGGTCATGAATGTCCATCTGATGGAGTATTCTCCCAGACAGAAACGTCCCCATGTCTCCTGCACTTCATTGACATTCCAGTGCAGTAGAGAAGTGTTCCCGATCCCTGCAGAGCTTCAGGAGATATTACAGGACTAAAGTGGGTTGTTGTGCCCCGAATACTGCAGTTTATGATTCCCAACACTACTGCATGGGCTGTCCCTCAGGAGATATTCGCTGCATTTTATTCTACCTGACATTTTTTTTTCAATGTTCGTCCTGATGTATTATGCCTGGAAAAAGGCCTAATACCTTTTGTATATGTAATATTAGATGTATAATGTGTGCAAATTGGCTCAATATGTCCCAGATCTCTGTTTAACAGTCTGTGTATTCATGTATAATTTAATAAGAGTACTGCTACTACTGTTTTGGACAAATCATATATCAAATATTCCTTCATTTGTTCTCCAAAGCTTGTAACATTGTAAGAGAGAAAATTATCAGAATCCCTTCCTTTTTTTCTCAATTTCTGAAACATTGCTATCTTTAGTCTCTGTACCAGTGTTTTGGATATTATTTCATTTCAATATACATTATATAAAATGCTGATGAATGTAGCTTTTTAATCCTTTAACATTATAAGGGGGAAATGATGTGACTCCTGGTTGCCCTGAGGTTGTTCTGCTGGTACAAAGTGGCTGATTGTGAGCCCAGTTTGCAGTGAATCCCCAGGAGTGCCTGTCCCATGAGAAATCACCATTCCCTCCTCTGTACCCTGTGGAAGGGTTTAGTGGTTTCTGTGCCAGGTTTACACCTGAGGACGGTTCCGTGTATGATTATGTCACAGCCTGCGGCGGGACGGAGTCAGTCTGTATAGATTCTACAGTTGTTTGTTGTCGTGACGACCACGTATCCGTGACGACCGGGTGCTCGATCACACGGTGCGTGGCACGTCAGATTTATGAAGCCGACCTCAGCGATGGTAGCGACGCGGCGGCGTGTGTGCGGGGGAATAACGATGGTGCACGCTGCAGGATGGA
>NC_049983.1:27212467-27249311 GCF_000003815.2 Branchiostoma floridae
CTGTTTGTGCCCATTTGCTGGTTTTTGTCTCTCCTCTCTTCTCTTGTGTCTGTGTGATTTACTGTGTGTGCTCCGTGTGTCACCCGTGGAACTGGGATTCTTCACGCTCTATTATACACCGGGCGTTTATGTCCCCGTGCCTGCGTAGCGAAGCGGGATAATGCCGCTAACGAACCATCCGTGTTCCTGATTATAAATGCCGGCATTACGCCCCATCGAGCCTACCATGATGCATTGCTGTTGGGTCAGCGTAACGTGAGGTTGGTTTGCGAGGTGTGAAGGTGTGAACAAGCCTGTTATGGTATCTGCGTCGCTATCCCTGCCTAGTTAGGCTAACTGTGGGCCATTATAGCTGTGAGGGGAGGGGGGCAAACTCCTCCGGGACTTCCTTATAAAACCGGGGAGAGTTCCTTAATTGATTTCACTTCATCTTAACCGAGTTATGCGGCATCGGCGCACGTCCGGTCAAACCACAGCCATAATTCCTGCCTTATAGGGGTCCTCGCTAATCAGGGCGAATTGGGGGATTGGGCTGGGACCATAAATCCCCGTGGCAACCGGGTAATCAGATGATGTCACCTCATTAATATTCATGAGCTCCATGAACATGTTCTCATGTTACACCGAGTGGCTCATTCCTGGAGATGCTCTTATATGATACATTCATCACTTCATGTCTCACAGTGCATTTTGAGCCTGAGCCAACGCGTAATGGAATATGGAAATATTGGCTGCCGGCACAGACTGTATTACTACTCCATGGGGGGATGCAATAAATCAGATAAATAACATCTTCTTCACAGTTTGAATTACTGTTAATGTCCCAGTCAAATTTGGAAGGAAAAATATTCAATACACCCGCCGTATACCTGATAATTATTCCAAATTCTAGAATTTGAGTAGTAATTATTTGACAAAGTCAGGAGCTTGGATGGTGTAGCTGAGATCCAACAAATAGCTCTTGGCAGTTAAACAATTTATATTGGCTGCGTGGCTGATTTTTCCTGCTATATTGGAATATATGATTAGTTAAGCCGAAGATGAAGAAAGCCACCTGTCTGTGGGAGGGGGGCATGTTGCTGAGATGCAATAAATGGCTGTTGGTGGTTTAACAATTAGACTATAACACTAGTTCACCTTTATCCGTGGGGTTACCTTTATCACATATATAAAATCGGAGTATCTAGCGATATCAAGTCGACAGACGAGTGTTCAGACTGCTATGAAAAAATGGCAATCTCAAACCAATGTCCGTCGACGAGATTGCCCTAAATATCTTCCTTATAAAAACAATGGATAAAGGTTACCATGTGGATAAAGGTGAACTACTGTTACATGTATAATGGCTGCATAGCTGATTTTTCCCTGCTATATTGGAATATATGATTAGTTATTCTGGAGGTGCAAATATGGGTAAGGAAAACCACCTGTCGTGTGGGAGGGGGGCGTGTTGTTGGTGGTGAATATTTCATGGAGACCTGATCTAGTGATAGGCTCAGAGTTATGCATGTACATCAACCTGCATTTAGTCATGGTCTAGCTATGGGTCCATGAAATGTACTGCATAAGGTTTATGCCTGTTTCATTGCTTGTAAAAATATTTCCAAAGATCTGGCCACACAAACACTAAATAATGACTTTGACTCAATGATTTTTTTTAGATCCACAGTCAGCTTGACATTTGAACTATCATTATTCCTATGGTTTATCATAACAGAAAGGTTGATGCAAAAAGAGCAAGCATGCACAACATACGAAAGACACATAACTAGAGAATTCTGATGGGTTCTATATTATCTAATCTCCAATCATTGCAGGTAGTTTTATGGAAGTAGGTGAAACCCTGACAGGTGCACATACGTCAAATGATGATGATGATGATGAATGGTTTATTAATAAAAAATCACTCGCAGCCTGTTTGGCTGAATTGCGGATTTCGTACAGATAATTTTGTCCAGCCAGAGCTAATTCTAGAAATATTAAAAAATTCTATATAATGTAGATGAAACCCTGACACTGTGACAGGTGCAATATTGTCCCTAACAGAAACACATTTCATGCTCTGAGTCCTGCTGCATGAAAAGGACCCTCAGCTGACCATGACTCATGTGGGTGAACTGTACCACCTGGACTCATTAAAGTTATAATTACAGTAGCACTCTAACCCTGGGCAGGGAGGTGTTTTTAGGAGTGGTTTGGAGTCAGAAAATTAGGTCTGACTCATAGCTTAGAGTGTTGAGTTCATCCATCAATTTGCCTGTAAAAACCCCACCAAATAAATTTCTTTACGTTCTCCGACTTTTCAGAATAAAAATGGAGCAAGAGAGCAATATGACAACAGAAGCTGGGAATAACTCTAGAATGTACATGTAACTGCAGTTTACTAGTATTCAAAAAATAAAACCCTAAATATGTGTGTACCAAATTTTACCTTCAAGCTCTGTCTTGTTTGTTTTCATGTCTTGCCGTCAGAATATTGGCCCTGACTCACGGCTCAGAGTTCACATTTTGTTTACCTTCGGCTGAGTTTACTGTGTACCGAATTAGTCATGTGCCGAGGTTTATGATGTGGGTCTGAAATAGAAACCATAATTGGTTACAGGCCATCAAAATTCCACCAGTTAAGGCAGTATAACCCCCATGTACAGGGCAGGGACCTGCTGGTACTGGGCTGGACTAATGCAGTAAGGTGGTCACCACTCAGTATCAGTTTGACAAACTCAAACAGATACAGTTTTGAACATACAATATCATGTATTTCACTTACCGTAATGCATTTAAGTTTGCAAGAAATGGAGTGTTGGCAGTAGTTTTAAGTTCACGGTAGTGCCGTAGACTGCAGTCTCATACTATGAAAAATGTCCGCGGTGATTTTAACATTTCTGCATCTAAAGTATCATATTGCTTGTTTTCAATTGATTCTAGTTGAAAAGCTACAAATGTATGATAGTGTTCCAGTCTGCCTTTTATTTTGGGTTTGATATGTGAGCTTGTGGTTTCTGGAAAGTTTTGCCCAGAACCGAGTAGCTAACTTTGCCAGGCCCCTCTCAGCTGGCTGATAACTATCAGGTACTGACTGGTGCAGATTGAGGCAAAAACAAGTCTGTTAGTTGCTGCTTGCCACATGGTGAAAATGTTACAGAAATTTGCTGACTTGCGATTAAAAAATGGAGAAAATTATTGACGGAAAGTGACGAGATCCAATGTTTTAACTTGATCTGGCCCTATTGCCACTCAGCACACCAGATACACACAGGGGTGATGACACATGAAACTTTGCCCCCCCCCAACTTCATCACCATGGTTACCAGTCAGTACCCAAAGGCTCCCCCTCCTCAGTCCAACCCTGGTGCATGCTGGGCATGTGAGGGTCACCACAAGTTGGAAATGTACCCTACTTATAATACCCTAGCAAGCTTGGGCAAGGCTGGATGCAAGGTAACTTCCATTTACTAGTAGTTCCCCACTGAAAACAGCTTCCACAAGTTTTGTATAGGTCTGTGTAAGCCATGGAAACAGTCTGGTATCCAGGCTAGCAGAATCTCCTGGCTTGCAGAAATTTTGATCCAGGCTGGGTACAGGATTCCATCATTAGTGGTGAGAGTGTCACTTCCTTATGGTGTTTTTTCCTGGTCTCTGGGAACGTCAGGACTTCCACAAGTCGGAAATCTGCCCTACGGAACTTCCAGGTCAAGCCACTTCAGTTTCTTGTATAACAGACTGCGAATCATATGATCCCTTGTTGTGTTAACAGTTGTAAGTCTGGCATTTCATTTGATACTTCCCAATCCTTCCCATAAGAAACCCACAAGTCAGAAACCTAAACCAATGGAATTTTCAGGTTAAGCCAGTTCAGATGTTTGTTTGATATCAGTATGATATGGCAAATGTATTTACATGTACCTTAACAAAGGAAGTTATTAGTAAATCCCTAAAATATGTGAATGGGTTTTCATCATTTTTGTCAGTGAATGATTTCCAGGCTTTGGGATAAAGAATGTGGAGGTCCAGTCGGTTGCCTTCCCTGTAAACTTCTAGCTCCACAGTTGTATCAGTTCCAGTGTGTGATTCACTGTACTTTCATAAGGTGTATAATAACTACTTACAGTACATATAAACATATATGAGTATCTATGGGTATGAATAAGTCAACAAGTTGAGTCTATATATGATATATTGTCTATTGGTTCTGTGGTATAAACATTCTTTCATATAATACCTATTTGTACACAGCAAGGGTTATCGCCTCCCAGAATTTATCTATCGACTTGAAAGTATCAAATTCTTTAAAGCATCTAAGCGGAAAGAAATGTGAACAGCTTTGTGCATTTACCATTCCTCAGTGTATTTTCTACAGTATCAGTTGCACATTGTGATTGTGATTCAGTGATTGTACAGCTTACCATACCTTCACAGTACATTCTACTGTATCAGTTCCCATGTGTGATAGTGAGTCAGTGAGTGTATCAGACCTGTGTCAGGGTTCAACACCTTCCATCTCTGCCTGATGACTTCCACACTTCCCAAGTCTGCCTCCAGAAATTCCAGGGCAGCCAAGTTCAAGTCCTGAAAATTAGAGACCTAAGCGTGTAACTGCTGTCTGCCTAAGGAGAGTATTGGATGAGACTTTAAGTTGGCCTTATCTCTAATCTTGAAGATTTCTTAGAATCTGTAAGGACTCTCCTGCTGGTGTTTTGACTTGTGGTTGTCAGGAGGAGGGATATCAGCTGATCTGGCCAAACCAAGGCAGTTCTGTGGTTCTGAGCTAGTTTTTTTAAAGTAAAATGTCAGTCAGAAGTCGTGAAGAAGAGAATTTTCATCTGACTACTGGAAATGCAGAAACTTTTGTGGTGGCCCCTTCACCGCAAACTTAAAAGCACCACGAACATTTTTCAATTGCAGTAAGAGACTACAGTGTATGGTGCTACCGCGAAATTAGAACCACTCCTTTTTCCTGCTACCGCGAAATTAAATCCCTGCAGACATAAATGCATTTACGGTATATAATTCACTCCTTAAAACTTATACCAAGGTACAGACATTCCCCTCAGACTCTATTTTGTTGTTAAATGTACCAGTTTTGAATAGTTTGTTTTTCAAAATCTGCGAACCGACATATTCCCTTAGTGTGGCCCATCTGAAGTGGGTTTGCTGAGCCCAGACTGTGGGTATCACCTGTCTGCAGTAGTAACCCATTGGTGTGGCCCCTGCCCCTGTACCATCCTGTACCCACACTCAGGAACTCTCACAGAAAATAACAACCTGCTTTAGACTTCACTCAGTCAGCACTGATGCTGGAGGTAAGACTGTACTGATGGTTTGAATATTCCTTGTCTGACATTGCTATACCGGAGTTTAAGGAGGGTCTGCATGCTCTTTTATGTAAGGTGTAGGCAGCCTTTTTATTTCCCGTAATTTGTAGGGAAAACCATCTTATCTGCGTAATTCGTATCAAGGCGACCAAATATAGCGTGATTGCCTTCCTTGATTTAGCGTAATACGTAGGGGGTTCTTCTGAATTCAGCATAAATCGTTGTCGGGACCCCCATGTAGACCCTCTTTAAGGGTATATCGGAGACAGGCATCTTAAAACTTTCATCAAATATATTGAAACAGTGTTTACTAAACTTCACAGGCTGTCAGTCTGCGATATAGCTGCCTTCTTATATTCCAGTCTGTCAAATTAAAGTGCTTTGATCTATATCATGTATTTCTGTGAAAGGCAGTTGGAAATGTTTCTTATCCTCTCGCCTATAGCAGCACTAATTAGAGACAATCCAGTTTAGAAACTGTCCATGTTTAAAGTTGTTTTTGCAGAGTGTTTATAGAAAAGTGTTTCAAACCCTGCCATGACAGGAAACCTGGCTGATGACATTTCTGAGATGTTTTGCTGCCGGGTGCAGGAAGTCTAAATTTGGGCTGACATTTCCAACGGATTATAACGAACGGAACCTGAGGCCTGGCAGATTCACTTTCTCTGTGGGATCCAGCCAGAGCCGAACTGTATTGTTTCAATATCCTGCCTTGCCGTGTTGTTGTTGTTGTTTGTTGATGTTTTGATGAAGAAAATGCTTGTCTGTTTGTGGAAATGGAGGCCAGATGCTGTAATGAGGAGGTAAGAAGGGGATAAGATGAAGTGATAGCCTGAGACAAGGCAGAAGGGGGGTGGGGTGTCTCTCTGATTAGATAGGGACTGAGGCATCTTGGTGACAGCCCAATTGATGATCATAGGGCCACACTAGTTTATTTCATAGGTTCTCATCATCAGATGTTCTATAACAAAAATGTTGTAAAGGAATAAGATAAAAATGGATGACCTGAAGAAAAGCTTGAGTTTCACAGTATATATACTTCCTGACACTGTGTATGTTACTACATTACTTTTATGTTGGTCTCTTTCAGTTCAGTATTATTCTTTTAAAAACAAAATGAATTAGTGTTGCCCAGAACTTTCTCTGTCTGATTAATCCAATTGGCAAATTACGGGTATTCACCTTATTTGGGCAAATTTCCAGGGAGGTTTGATAGAACCTGAGCTTGCAATTCATAAATTGCAGACTGCAAATAATTATACCCCATTCCCCAGTGCCAGGTCTCTGTGTCAGGCTGTTTTAATTAGGCCTGATGACTTAAACTAAATGTTTAGTTTACATAGTATTCATGACTTTACAAATCCTATGGGAAACTTCTCACTACCTGACTGTATATGTCAGGTCCCATTTGCTGGTAGAGTCTTCTGTTTAGCCTTGAGAGGATTTCAGTCCCCTACGTACCTTCGTTAAGGGTTTCTAATTAGGTCAAGTGGATGTTTATATTATTAGTCCAGCTAAAACAAACCTCCCACATGTCTGGCCAACTCCCTTGGTAAATTGTTACCTTTTAAATGGTTCAATTGTCCCCTATTCCTGCAGACCTGTTTATACATGAAGTAGTACTGTAAATGCAGAAACTCTCGCGGTGGTTTGATGTTCGCGTTTTTGCGGTGGCTGCTTCACCGCAAACTTAAAACCACCGCGAACATTTTTCCATGGCATTGGCAGTAAGAGACTACAGTGCATGGTGCTACTGCGAACTTAAAACCACAGCGAAAAGTCCTTTTTCTCGCTACCTTGAAATTACTTCCCCGCGAACTTGAATACATTTACAGTATACAGAGTACAGTACAGGTCCCACATGTACTTGTTAGTGTTATATCAGGTCAGGACAAAAGTGGAGATTTGTTGCACCATCTGTCGACTGGATGAAGACAGAATTATTCATCACAAGGCTTTTAAAACGTTTTATGTTCCAGACAGTTTAACGTAGGTCATTTCTTACCGGTGGGTCAGGAGATATGTTTTCACTGGTAGTGGCCTGTTTGTTTGTTTGATTGTTTGTTTGTTTGTTTGTTGTCTGTGTGTTGGTAAGGGAATTATTTATCAGGAAGGATTGAATGCTTCCTTCAAGTGTATGAAGATTGTCAAGGGCATATTTCTTCAGCATTGCTTTGTGTGTTAGTAAAATGTTTGCTTATTTTGGCAGGGAATTATTCATTTAAATTTAGGAAGGATTGAAGACTTCCTACAGGCACATACATGTACATGTGTTTTGTATGACCATCAGGATATAACATTTTTCTCTAGCATGTCTATATATGTTTGCTTCTTTGTCTGTTTGGTAGCAAATGAGCTAAAGACATCATCCATAAATTGTCTTTGTTGGCCTTGGTATTGGGAATAGTAATTGTTCAGAAAAAACATTTGGTTTTGCATACATTGCATACTTAATGCATACATTTTGTAGAGAAAAGCTATGAACCAACCAACTGCCCTGCTGTAGCCCGCGCCCCCTTACCCTGAAAACCCCGGCCATATGCAGATTAACGACCGACCTGTTTATGGGATGATAAAGTAATTTTACGAGGTTCAGTTGTGATTGGAGCGGAGTGTGTGTGCAGTAAACCCGGAGTGTGTGTGCAGTAAACCCGGAGTGTGTGTGCAGTAAACCCGCGGTTAGGGTCCCAATTGGTGCTGCAGCCTGGAGTTTAGTGGGACATAAAGAGTTGATGTAGGGTTATAGACTCTGTGAGTTGATATTTTATGTTTACACAAAATTCTGTGGACTCTAAGGAATCAGATGTCTTTTTATTTCTGATCCAGATAGGATGTGCCAAAATGTTGAGAACCATGGCCAGTTTGAACTGCACTGGAATTTAGTGGACACATAAAGACTTGATGTAGGGTTATAGACTCTGTGAGTTGATATTGTATACACATAAAATACAGTAGATTGTCTATGGAGTCAGATTTCGCATACAGTTTGGATGTGCAAAAATATTGTACAGACTGAAGTCAATTTGAACTGCAGTCTGGAATTTAGTGGGACATAAAGACTTGGTGTAGGGTTAGATATAGACTCTGTGAGTTGATATTGTAGATACATAAAATTCTGTAGATTGTTTATGGACTCAGATTTCTGATCCAGTTTGGATGTGTAAGAATATTGTACAGAAGTCAATTTGAACTGCAGTCTGGAATTTAGTGGAACATAAAGACTTGATGTAGGGTTATACTGACACTACGGGTTGATATTGTATATAGTTCACATAAAGTTTTGTAGATTGTTTCTATATGGAGTCAGATTTCTGATCCAGTTTGGATGTGCTGAAAAATTGTTAAGAACCCAATTTGCCTGCAACCTGAAATTAGAGGGACATAAAGATCTGACATAGGGCTACAGACTCTACGAGACAGTTGATATTGTATATAATAGAATTCTGTAGATTGTTTTTTACTGAGGAGTCAGATATCCTTTTATTTCTGATCCAGTTTGAGATGGGCAGAAATATGACATGGCTTTTGATGATGGACTTACCGCACTTAGCCCTAGAGCAGACTGCACTGCCTACTTTTTGCTGATTGGTAAGCCACCTAGGGCACTATGCACCTGGTCTATAAAAGCCAGGATGTACTGTACCTGTGCTTATTCCAGCCCAAAGCACTGAAGATTTTGCCACACGGCGAAACATGTTTGCGTGTTGGTTCGAATAATTTCCCTCTAAACAGAGAATATGCGGCTCCAGCGTCTGTTCTGAAGATGTGGCGTAAGTGTGTACGGTTGGCTTGAGACTGTCCTTTCCCACGTACTTTACAGGACTTTAAGAATTTCGCTTTAATATGTATGAATTTGGCATTTTTTAAAGTTACTTCCTTTTTTTCAAAGCAGAAAAGTGACCTAAAGTTGCAGAATCTTTTATAAAGTTTGAAATTCAGTACAACAGAAGAGCATCCCTTAACAATAACCTGTATGCTATGGAATAACTCCCCAGACCTGAATACCTGTAAGGGACCCATGTGTTTATTATCATGACATCACATATCTACGGGTGGCTGGGTGCCCACATTTGCATACCTGTGCTATTGAGGCGTGAGGTCACATACACGGCACTCTGTTTAACATTCAGCACAAAGTACCGAGGTCGGTGTGACTCAGCGCTGTTTCTCACTCAGGGCAGGTGTGACACAGGTGAGGGGTTGTGGTGGGAGGGGGGAGTTTCCTTTATGATGAAGTTGATATTTTATTGACGTTGAATTCGAAGTTCTTACATCTGAGTAGCTTCTGTGTCCCAGATTTATTGATTTTGAAGTCAAGGATGGACATTTTTTGTCAGTAAATCTGATTAGATTTGATGAGGAAGCTTGGAAACACTATAAATCTTTGGTAAATTCTGCAGCTTCGTTGACCTTGTGTGATATCTTAATTATTAATGAAAAGACTGTTTTGACTGTTTTCATATTGTATTACATGTATGGCCACGTCATAAATCATTCATGTCATTTTTCGTGCATGTATGGAGATTTTTTTAGAAGCTCGTCATACAATTCACCATGGTAACCAGGAGTGTGCCACAGGTCATTGCCCTTTAACCTTCACCCTGCTGCCTGACCCTGTAACCATGACAACTGTGGTACCAAAAGGCTCCCCTCGGCAGTAGAAGGTTAATTCTCACCTCCCCTCCAGCCAGAAGTTGCCCCAAATTTCTGCAGCCCATAGTTATTGATTATGTCCAGCTGTGTGCAGGCCGCCCCCCTCCCCAGGCTAAATATAACAACTATAAGTATAACACCATCCATCATGCACCACTTCAGCCTGTCATGGGCCTGAGAGCCGCCGGTAATAACGGCGTGTGGAGTAATAACAGCCAGCGGCGTGTGGGTGACGTATGGAGGCATTGTTGGGGTTACTTTTCTTTATCCTCTAGCTAGTGAGTATTGTGACAGGAATTGTTACTGGTAGTAGTCACTGTTATAGATTCATGGTCCTGAGAGCCACTAGTAATAACAGAATGTAAAATTATGATAACTGAGCTTGCTGCGTTTTGGTGACTTATGGAGGCATTGTTGGCAACTAGTTCTTAAGGTTACTTTTTCTTTATCTTCTAGCTAGTGAGTATTGTGACAGGATTTGTTACTGGTAGTAGTTAGATTCATGGGCCCGAGAGCCACTAATAATAATGGCGTGTTGAATAATAACAGCTTGCAGTGTGTAGGTGATGTATGGAGGCATTGTTGGGAACTACATGTATTTCAAAAGTTTCTTTTTTGCTTTTGTCAGTTTGACACAATTCTGGACAAAGGAATTGTTGGGTTCAAGGTCAAGTTGTTGGAGATCACAAGATCAAGTTTGAACCCCAGCTGTTGCTGCTCACCTGACCCGCACACTGCTCGAAACGGTTTCAGTTCTTAGAGGGGACCTTAAGCCTTGACCGGTTCTTCATTGTGCTTGTAGAAAAGAGAAGAGGAAATTGTTAACAGCTAATAGGGAGATTATATATTGTATTATATCATATACGTCATAGCATCTGCCGTCCTTATGGCACAACCACGTGTTGGTAAAGTCACATGTCCTTGCTAATTAGGTCAGCCATCCTAAACAGCACTTACAGTATCCAGGTCCTAACCTTCGGTGAGTCACTGTTCTGCTGGTCTTACCTTACTTACTTCTTCTGCTTGTGTAGTGAGGAAAATATGAGACTTTAGATTCGGGTGTGCTTGCATGCTAATGATGTAGGTGGAGAGTTGCTCTATTATACGATGTAGCCAGATTGAGACGTATGTCCAGTTTTGACAGTTCCCACTGTGTGACCTGTTATTTAATTGTTTGTGTGACCTAACCAAAGCCCTGCCCTTCCATGACAAGGGACACACCACTTGTGCAAAGATCGTGCTCCCAACAGATGATCTTGCATGCTAATGATGTAGGTGGAGAGTTGCTCTATTATACGATGTAGCCAGATTGAGATGTATTGTCCATTTTGACAGTTCCAACTGTGTTACGTGTTATTTACTGTCTGTGTGACCTAACCAAAGCCCTGCCCTCCGTGCCCAGGGACACACCACTTGTGCAAAGCTCGTGCTTCCAACCGCTTCTATTTGTGTAGGGCAGACTTTGGTCATTGATAAGTGTTGCATACCGAATATTCCGCATAACTGGGACCCTTGGCTGACCACTGGAACAATACCGCCTGCAGTGTCAGTTCTGCTGTACAAGGCTGTTATTAACTCAAGGTACCCTTCGGTATGGCCTTTTCACTTGCTTTGCTTCCTGTATAGTTGTATGGATTTATCATTCTTTGTTGTTCTATATTATGACATTGTCCTCTTTGCACACCTAGATTTATAAGTATGACTTCTTATCTTAAAAATATCCACTGGAACAATAACGCCTGCAGTGTCAGTTCTGGTATACAGGGCTGCAATTAAGGTTCTATATGGTATGTTCTTTTCGCTTGCTTTGCTTCCCGTATAGTTGTATGGGTTAATTATTCTCTGTTGTTCTATGTACGTCCTCTTTGTACTTACTCACCTAGATTTATTAGTATGACTCGTTATCGTGAAAAAATCCACTGACCACAGAACGTTAACGGTTGTTGTCAGTTTCAGAGTTCAAGTCCCGAAGGTTGTGTAACATGCTTTTAGCCAGGCATGCGTCAACGCGTCATCTGGACGCTCTTTTCTTAGAATAACAAGAAATTTGATGCCCCTGGACGCCCTATACTCGGGAGAAAATCCTCTGACAAGCATGAAATTCTGCTTGACCACTGATGCTACCAGGTCATCTGTGGTCACAGTCTTCTACTGTGACATCTGTAACAGTATTTTTGCCTCTTGGGATACCTTAGAATGCACTGTTTTAACTTAAAATCATGAAAAACTCTGTACCATGGAAGGTGGATGCCCCCAGACCCCCCTACAATAGTCACTTACCGCGACTCACCAATAAGTTTGGACTCCCTTTTATAAAATCCTAGCTAAAAGCCTGTTGTGTAACAGTTCCTTTTTTATGATGTGTGATTTGTGATTCCTGTTCTGCTTTGTGGTGATTTATTTATGGTTCCTTTGTTCTGTGTTCTCTTCACACAACTTCACATGTCGGTCCCCATCAGAAGAATCTCCACTTGACGTGTTAAGTGTCGGTTAATCTGCTTGGGAGAGCTGCGCGAGCCTCGTTGTTTGTTGGTGTGGTTAGAAATTGTGTAAGGTCAATCTGCTTCTGAATTCTTAATGGACGCGTTGTGATAATTCAACAAGTAAATTTTTTCTGTTCTAATAAAACTTCTATTTACTGTGATGATGTCTAATAACATATGCTGAGGGTTGTGGTTTATTTGTCCCAGTAAGCACGTCATCACCCCACAAGCTTGTTGTTCTTCATGGGTGTGGGGTTTGGTTTTAGTCATGCAGTGCTGGACATGCAGTTTATTTCTGTTTTCTGCGACATGTGATTCATAGCATACAAGACTGTATTCTTGTAGCGTGACAAATTGCAAGACTTCCCAACAGTTTTTTTTTCTTCCGCAGTCTCAAACATTTGTCTGTGATTGACCATGCTGAGACTGTACCCTTCTAGTTTGCCAACTTGCAAGTTGGTATTTTTAGAAATTTTTATGCAAATTGCAGCTTAGTGTCACTTACAGGTGGGTATTTCGAACGGTGAGAACAACACCGATTTTTTGTCACATTGGAGCCTGCACATTGGCTATCTATTTTTATCTAATGGAGTTTGGTTGTCCTTACACTTACAGTCATATGACTAATTTCCAAGAGAGCCCAAAATGGAATAAAAAACAACAAATAAATGACAATGATATGAAACTAATAATGAAAGTAAATTACAGGTGAGGTGGTTGCAGGTGAGGTATTTGTCACCTTCCACAGGTGATCAGGGTGTGTATTAGCACAAGCAGGTGATATTTACCTAACCCTTCAACCCTCCCACCTTGTGTAAACAGTGGATCAGGCTACCGGTCAGCAGGGATGTCTGTATGCATGGTGAGGAAGGGGGAGGTAATGTGGCTGGCTTCTGGGTTTTAGACTCTTCTAAGGGTAAATTTCACTTATTTCACTGCTTATTACAGGTACCTGGTCATGTGGGCAGAGTGTGAGCTTGTTTACTAGTTGATTTTTTTCACCGGTATTGCTGTAAATCATGGGAGAAACATTCAGTAATTTTTTAACATTGACAGAAAAGGGTTCCCTACTGGCTGAATGGTTTTAAGGGTGGGTTCTGTCAATCAGCTTTGTAATTTCATGCTTGTGTGGACAGTGTTAGGTTTGGGCTATTTTTGACTGGTTTTCCCTGGTATTACTCCAGGGACGTTATGTACACTGGTATAATACTATTATCAAAAGGTTGAGCAGGCTTTGCAGGGTGGACTGTGTCTGTCTGTCTGACATTCTAAATGGGGATTTTCCGCTGGTTTCACACCTCTGTGGTTTTAGCTGGTAATTTGTATCCTCTAAGGCTTTAAGAAGGTCTGGCTTACATAGTACTGTGTCCAGCTTTGGAAGTATTACAATATGACAGCTATTTCAAGGTGTCGTATGACACCTGTTTTTAAATCTTATTTCAGATATATGACACTTATAGGTTAGAATCGTCATACATTAAGCTATAACTATATACTGATGTATATGGCATACAAATGAGGAAAGAATATGATATTGATTATTGTTGAAGAAACATTCTCATCATGCAACCTACATGTATGTTAGGGTGCCTGTATGAGTATGAGGCTTTTTCAGCCTAGAAATATTTTAGGATTCTTTTTACAATGATCTTTATTTTGATTTAGATTTTATCGCTTCAGCTCAGACTGTAAGTAGGTCGTCTGAATGCCCACATGTCAGACCCTGACTCCTGACTCCAGTCCTTATCTAGTAGAGCTGACCTTTCCCATCAGAACAGGTGCAGGGGTCAGGAGGGGTATTCCTGTGTCATGTTGTTGATTTATTCCCCTCATGACACACCCCATTAACAGCCTCCAATGGGGGTGTTTATCCAACTCGCCCCCTGTCCAGAAATCTCCCATAATTATAACCACCATGCTCTGTATGTTTATGTATAAGGTTTCATTCTAACAACATCCAAGCTGTGGTTTAAGTCAAAGGCAGAATTGAGAGAAAAGAGAGCCAGAGCTTTTTTACCCTAAACCCTGACCATCTTCAGGGTTCTAGCCAGGATTTCATTTTAGCGTAGTGGGAATGGCATGGTAGCAAAGTGACCAATCAAGAGGTTGGTGTGGAAGGGGGCTCTTGGACCCTCCACAGTGAGATTTTGATAAAAATGAAGAGTTAAAAGTTGGTACTCTGTTAACATCACAGTCAGTTTTGAATGGCATATCATCCTTTACCATTGTTTAGATATTGATTAGACATTGCCGAACAAGCAAATGATGGCAAAGCACCACTACACTAGTTAAAAATGAGCGTAGTGGCCCTTATTTTAGCGTAGTGGTCACAAATTTTAGCGTAGTGGCCCACTACGCTAAAATGCACTAGCTAGAACCCTAATCTTATATTGTACAGTGTACATGCATTTAACCCTCATGCTGTAGGCTTAGATATGACACGTAATAACAGTTTGAAATACAGGCTCTTCTATCTTAAGCATATAAACAAACATCCTAAAAGAGCCTCTGTTATGAAACCCAGTGTCCTTTTCTTTATACATGTATAACTCTCATCCTTTATGTAGATTTAGTTAACTGTGAGAAATTTGAATACAGATTCTGCTTTCTCTAGTGCATATTAACAAACATTCTAGAAAAAAAAACCTGTACCCTCCCCTCTCTTATTACTATAATTACTATGATCATACTTTGAATACCAACAAGTGCCTTAACTACTACTACTACTTACTACTACTTTGAATACTTTACATGTTAACTGCTAAATTACATGAAAATTGTTGAAGGCTATTTTTAACACACAAAGAAAACCTCTGCAAAAACACTTTATTCCATCTCTTCCACCTGGTCAACCCCCATCAGAATGATGTAATTGGCTTTTCCCTTTTTCCCTCCATTTAAGGTTAATTTTCCGCTCTGCTTCCCGACCAGCTTGTTTATCCCTGCTTTCCTGGAAGCCTGGGGACTACTTTTATAGAGCAGGGCTCGAAATTCGTTTTTATTCCAGGTGCACTGGTGAGTGTAACATAGGAAGTGGTGCACAGAAAAAGAATTGTGTAGGGTGTCAGTAAAACCTAATTACAAACCTTGCTGCCTCTCTACAGCTTGGAGCTGAAAAAGCTTATTTCAAAATGCTAAACAAGTATGCTATGTACTAAGTGTACATTGTACAACATTATCGTTCTGTGCATGTACATTTTTGTAACCACCAACATTGCACCAGTGCACCTACCAACCAAAATGAGGTGCACAGTTTGTTTGGTTGCACAAAAGTTTGGGTGCACAAAAGTTTGAGTGCAAAAACGTTTGGGTACACAAAAGTTTGGGTGCACAAAAGTTTGGGTGCACAAAAGTTTGGGTGCACAAATGTTTGGGTGCACAAAAGTTTGGGTGCGCTAAAAGTTTGGGTGTGCAAAAAGTTTGGGTGCACAAAAGTTTGGGTGCACAAAAGTTTGGGTGCACAAAAGTTTGGGTGCACAAAAGTTTGAGTGCAAAAACGTTTGGGTACACAAAAGTTTGCACAAAAAGTTTGGGTGCACAAAAGTTTGGGTGCACAAATGTTTGGGTGCACAAAACTTTGGGTGTGCTAAAAGTTTGGGTGTGCAAAAAGTTTGGGTGCACAAAAGTTTGGGTGCACAAAAGTTTGGGTGCACAAAAGTTTGGGTGCACAAAAGTTTGGGTGCACAAACGTTTGGGTGCACAAAAGTCTGGGGGCACAAAAGTTTTTGGGCACAAAAGTTTGGGTGCACAAAAAGTATGGGTGCACAAAAGTTTGGGTGCACAAAAATGCAGTATTTCCAGCCCTGAGGTTTTGCTAATGTAGCGTGTTGCATGCCCGTCGTGCGGACGGTCGGCATGCCTCGCGCTACGCACTTCCGACATCTGCCTGTCCTCTCTCTCTCTGACAGGCTGCCATTTTGGCTAAATTGGTCCCCCGCTAAGCAGAAGTTGGCGCTGCGCTCTGCCCACCACTTCTGCTGCGGGCAAGACGCAGGTCACAGGTCAGTACCGACCTCGCTTCTTTCGCTGGTGGCTTGAGTAAGAAGTCACGCCGTCTCTCGCTTCTAACCAAACTACCACTCAAAGCCTTCCCCATCTTCAGTTGGGCTGTTCCACTTTGAATTTTAATATTCAAGGGGTCAGAAATGTTTTTTTCTATTATTCCGTTCATTGTACGTCCTTTTCTTACTGTCTAATTCTAATTTGTGTCCTGTCTCAAGTCTGTTTCATCTTATTCTTTTCTATATCAAGTCAGTAAACTTACATTGTCTCCCTCAATCCCACACCAATAGATTCTGACCCCCCAAAGTCAAAATGGAACAGCCTACAATCAATCTTGCCAACTCTCCCATCAACCTACAATGAATCCCAGAATGCAGCAGCTTTCTGTCCATTGACCTTTGCCCTCCCACCTGCCACGATGATCACATCCCATATTTATTGTTGTTGTACGTCCGCTTGTATGACTTCATCTTTATGTGCCATTCTCGCCCTCTTGTGTGCCGTTCTCACCCCCTTATGCCTCGTTCGCTTGCTTCTTGCTATGGATGATGGGCTTGTGATGAGGTCTGGCCATATAAGGTGTTGTAATATATTGCCAGGAATACACATTATACCATATAAGGTCGTGTGATATATCGCCAGGAATATACATCATGCCATATAAGGACTAGTGATATATTGCCTGGAAAATAAGATCCTCAGTGTTTATGTGTGGGAAATATAGCATAGTGAAGCTGGCAGCAAATTTGTTCGCTTAATTCGTAGAGTGATGCATCACTTCTGCACTACTAGTGATATCAGAACGTGGGGAAATTGTGCTTTAAATCAAGCTGAAAACAATCAGGTTTGATGAAAATCTAAAGTTTAATCCTGGGGTGACAAATTACTCCATATAACGTTACCACCTTCTTTTGTATATTAACTCCATTCAGTAGTGAACGTCATATATAAAACTAAAGTTAGGAAAACCAAAGTTCATTTTGTTCCATGTTTTGATAGGTCATATATATATGTATGTCACATATAAATATGTACTATGTCTTCACTGCTTATTTTTTCTTTCGACTCTGCAATCCTTAGAGGAACGACTCACGTCTGGAGAACCCCGATAAGCCAAGACTTGATCCTCCTTAAGTTCGTGTGTACCTTAAGGATTGAGATAGAAATCATTGGCATCGAGTTTTCAGCTAATCGTGTCTATAACGTACATGTTCCCTTAACTACAGCTGACATGTGTAGGAAACCGTGTCCTAATCTCCGTACTGCATCAGTGGCAAAGTCATCGCTAGGGACGGTCTGTTGTTACATTTGTAGCAAAAAGAATCTAGCCGCGTAAGGATTATTTTACAAGGGGGTGTCTGTAGGACCCGTCCCTCTGTCCTGGGATGGAAATTTGCTTGTTGGGACGGGAAAGAAGGTATCTCATGCATCCAAAAAAATTAACTTCATGACATGATATTGATGCAAATGTATCTTCAAAAATTGATAAATTTAACATAATGTTAAAATCAACAACATGGGCTCCGAAACAGTGAGGTGGACAGATCCTAATTCAAAGCTGGAGACAGCAGGGTCGCCTAGTTGGTTCATACCTGAAATACATCACTGGCTCTCAGGGATGGGCTTGCTTTTTGTGAGGTGAAAGTGTCAGTGAAAGTGTTATTTTACACCTGTGGGGATGGAAGTCGTGTAGTTTATGGTTCCGCTGGGGTCACGGTCGGCAGAGCTGCAATAAGACTTGACTGTTGATGATGGAAGTCTGCGTCGTAAAGTATTCATCAACTGTATGTCTGGAGCTGCTGCTGCAGTTCTCATGTGATATACAAGCCTGGAGGCTGTATCAGGATCTTTACTTACTTCTCATATAGTTTTTATTTCTGAAGAAAATGGGAGCAAAACACACGGGATGAAAATTGTCAGCAGGGAAAATATTGATTTATACCATGATTATATTAAGCTATGAATTTAGATTTGAATTCTGATTGCCTACTTATACAATAGTTAGTTATTCAACAATGATATTATACCGTTTTTGATGGACATCGGAAAGGGCCTAATCATTATATAACTTCAGATTGTAACATATATATGCGTGCGCGTGTGTTTGTTTGTGCATGTGTGTGCGTGCGTGTGTGTGCATCTGGGTTACATCATAGTTGAAACTTTCCCTACTGGTAAGAACTAAATGGTAGAACATTTCAAATCCCTGCACTGGTGCAAGTTTTATAGTATCAACATATCATAGCACTGTTATATAATACTGCTTCAGACAATCACTACTTTTTATTTATCATCTAAAGTCTTTTTAATCACGCAGTTATTTATTCCCATCTATGCCAGCATCCAATTGCAAACAGTTCTAGCCCCCACCATTACCCTAACATGATCCTAGGCTGGGTTTGTTCTAATGGAATATTCCGCTACCAATCTGCTTCCACCCAGCCGTTATTCCGCCCCATTTGAATTCCGTGTTGACCTTCCATATGGGTGCACTCCCGTAGATTGGCAATCAGCGCTCTGCGAGAGAATGGGATCGTTTAGACTATGCTGATCAGCCGGGTAAATGCTTTTATTTTGCTGTGTGTAGATGGCTTTTTTGTAGATCAGTTAGTAGTAGTAGTAGTAGTAGCTGTAGTAGTACGGGGTAGTAGTATCTGGTGATTTAACCATGTTACAAACTTTAAGTTAGTTTTTGGGACATTGAAAATGGCATTTAGACTGGCAAAAAAACTAAAATGTCATTCTCAATGTTTTAGACTGTACTCCCAATACCAAACTCTGCCTTTTTTGCCTAAGTTGATGTGTGAGTTGGTTTGGGTGGACATTTGAAATGTAAATCTGATTTGCTTTTTATAAATTTTGACTGAAAATATCTTTTTACTCACATTTGATTTAGAATTGCAGCAACATTTTGTCAACATTTCATCCATCTTGCCACTACCTGATAAGGAATCCAATATGATAAACATATATGGCAAACTGAGATGAATGTATCTAAACCCTGTTTATTCAATACAGTCTAGATTCCCTCATTCAGGATTTCCATAATCAGATACCCCTGCTTGTTGCTTGCACATTTGTGTATTTGCAGGTGTTTGTCAGTCCCTGGTTCATCCTAGGTTCCTCCTGCATACTTGTCCATGTTGTAATCACCATCATGTCTATATTCCCATGTGGTCCCCTGGTGGTTCCTTATAATCATGTCTGTTATCTCTCTCTCTCTCTCTCTCTCTCCCTCTCTCTCTCTCTCTCTCTCTCTCTCTCTCTTCATCCTCGGTTCCTCCTGCAGAACTGTCCATGTGGTAATCACCATGTCTATATTCCCATGTGGTCTCCTGATGGTTCGTTATAATCATGTCTGTTATCTCTCTCTCTCTCTCTCCCTCCCTCTCTCTCTCTCTCTCTCAGATCCTCCAGCAGACCTGTCCATGTTGTGATCACCATATCTATATTCCCCTGTGTTCCCCTGATGGTTCCTTATAATCATGTCTGTTATCTATTGGGGTCAGGGCTGGGCTGCATGGTGCAGAACAACATTCTGCAAACTACCAATGAATCATAGGAATGAATAATAATGATGATAATAGACTATTATTAAGTCTTATCCTGCTGGTTTTCAGCAAATATTGTTTTCAGATTTTACTAAATATCGATGATCACCCTTACAGGCAAACAGGTTTTAGTTATACTGGCTCTGACTGGCATGTTTTTACCGTCCTCCTCACGGCACCTCATGGCTTGTCCCTCATGGCCTTTATAAATCATAATTCTATGAATATTAAGGCTTGATCATATCCTGCTCAGGCTGAGCAAATAGTTTCATACATTTATACTCCACTTATATCATATCCTGAAGCCTTCAGCATGAATAAAAGCCATATTTTATGAGAGGATTGAGAAGAACAAGCTTCCTGCCTGAGCCCTTATGGCCTATCAAAGTGTAACCCTTATGAATATGGACAGGAGTAAACCGAATGGTGTGTACTAAAGATGGAATGCTTCCCAGGTAAGCGGCAGCAGTTGTTGTCAATCGGTCCCATCAGTTTCCATTCTGCAAAGCCTTGTGAAAGCAGATTTGAGAGGTGGCGTTACATTTATACGTGTGAGAAAACTGAGTGCTTCGCTTTGTAAAAGGATGACCCCTTTGATTTCTGCACCTGTGAAAATCAATCCGTTTCTCTTGTTGGTGAGCTTGGAAAGGTAACCCGGCGCTGGGGCCTCGGGGGGAGGAGATATGGCTGTGGGACGCTCGGGAGATAAATCATCGCTAACTATTTGTCGTTCGGGGAATTATGGGCGTGGGAGCGTAACGCGAAACGGCGTCGGGACGTCACGACGTTCACGGCAGCGCGAAGAGAGGAGGGATAAATGGGTGTGTGAGAGAGAAGGTAATAACGGAACGGTGATAGGAAATTCTGGGCCAGATTTGTCATGTGAATATTGTTTCCTAAACAGTAGAGATGTCCCAGGATCTAGTAGCTGCTAGTAGTGGCATTGAATGAGAGAGCACATGAGCTTTGGTGCGGACTGAGGAGAAAAGGTAATAACAGAACAGTGTTGGGAGATTCTGGGCCGAATATGTCATGTGGCTATTAATTTCCTTTTAGCAGTCGTATTACATGTACCGTTACGTACATGTCCCTGGAGCTAGTATCAGTGGATGAGGGACTAGATGAACGATGGTGAAGAGGAAAGGTAATAACGGAACGGTGATGGGAGATTCTGGGCTGAATTTGTCATGTGGATATTGTTTCTAGAACCATCATATCATATATCATATATCATATGCTGTATCAGTGGATGAGAGAGTACATGTAGATGAACTATGGTGCAGAGGAAAGGTAGTAACGGCAGTGATTCAGGCTGGCTATATCATATTGTCTGTTTGGTTTGTATCTACCTATCGTATGTGTATACAGTATGTTATATCTAGAAAACCACTATATGTACCAATGTCCAGTAGGATGTGAAATGAGACAAATGGTTTTATATTAAGTTAATAAGATAACAGGTAACAAAGGTGCTGTGATGTCAGATCCTCGGCCAGATCTGTTCTTCGTATGTTGTTTTTAGAACCATCCTGTGTCCCTGGCACTAGCAGAGCTGGGATGAGTTATTATATTAGTCTAGCGTTTGTTTGAGATGAAAGGCATTAATCTCGTCGTGCTGGGAATATTCAGGCCTGATGTATCATAGATGTTGAGTTTGCAAAGCTGTTAATGTTATATCTGATGTACATGCTGATGTCTGTGGGAAAGGAGTAAATGGAATGTTGGAGGAAGAAGGGAAGGGAATGGTTGGTCGATGGTTCTTCATCGTTTTGGGACTTATTGTTCAGATTAACATATAATGTTGTGGTATGTATATAATATAGGAAAACTCCTGATGCAGGGATCATAATGTATTCTGCTTATTGAGGTGTGATACTTAACATGTTTTCTCTGTTGTTTCCTCAGCCCCCGACCAGCGCTAGTAGGGAGTGAGGGAGACACAGTAGTCCATGCTGAGGCACTAGAGGGGACGTCCG
This sequence comes from Branchiostoma floridae, assembly GCF_000003815.2. Lineage (NCBI taxonomy): Eukaryota > Metazoa > Chordata > Leptocardii > Amphioxiformes > Branchiostomatidae > Branchiostoma > Branchiostoma floridae. Next base: position 27,234,445 of record NC_049983.1, read on the forward strand.
CGCAGGGAACAACGTCGCCTTCGTCGAACTTTGACCGCGAGTTCAAAGGTCAGGAGCGTAAGAAGTCGCTGAAGCGAATCCAGCAGGAGGAGGATGCGATCAAGCGGTCGCGCTCGGTGGGAAGCGAGTACGAACTGTCCATCGACTTACAACACAAGCAGATCGAGCTGCTAGAACGGAAATACGGCGGCCACTTCATCGCGAACCGTGCCGCCCGCGTGATCCAGCGCGCCTTCCGACACTACTGCATGACGCGCAACTTCCAGAAGCTGCGGAATGCGCAGCTGGAGAACCGGATGTCGCGGAGAATCGACTGGCAGACGCTCCGGCTATCCACCATCGAGGTGGACGATGACATCACGGCCTCGCTGGGTCGTGGCGGGGTGAAAGGTCACGGGTCGCGGTCCATGACGATGCCGTCCGTGGCGGAAATTCGAGAGACTTCGTTATTAGACATGCCCGAGGAGCACATGACGTTAACGAACGTGCTCGGTGGCGCGGCGGGGTCGCGGTGCCGCACCTCGAGCGGGAGCATGTCTCGGCAGGACAGCTATCGCCTCGCCGTGCACCCCGACTCCGACCTGAGCCAGGAGGCCACGCCCGAACACGCCATATATGGTGCCAGGGAGATGGCTATCCAGGACCAGAGGGCGCTGATCGATGCTGACTATGAGATGACTCTGTATGTGGAACAGCAGAAACAAAAGGTAAGACACACAACTGTTACAATATTTTGTGGCTGTCTTAAACTGTCCTAGCTGCAACTGATAGTTGACACATGGTACTTTTTTTAAGTACGATGAAGGCACCTGGGAGTCAAGGACAGCATGTTTGTGTCAGTAACTGTTCTCACCTCCCCCTAGGCTGCTGACGGGCACAGCGGTGACAGTGGGATCCGAATGAGCCGCAGCAGTGACGAGGGCAGCGGGTCGGACAGCACGGCCAGCCGCAGCAGCCGCGACCTCAGCGACCTTGGGGAGGTGTCGCACGAAGCCGGACGGGTCGAGATGCGCCCGGTTCCCAGCGTAGTGGTGGACATGACCAGCCCGGGTGCGCGGATGTCTCCGGACGCCGCGCTGATGCGCCGGGGCTCGCCGCAAAGCGGGCGTCGGAGCGGGACTCCGGAAGCCTCGCCGGTCTGGAAGCACAAGCAGCTGGGACGGGTTGCCGTGGCGACCAACGGGGCACAGCGGTCCGCGGGTTCGGACGTGTCGGACGGAGACAACGACAGCCAGGGCAGCAGCTCAAACACGCCGGACAATATGAGCCTATCGAGCGAAACCATCAGCCTGAGCGGGTCGAGCTCGATCCACGGCGTGTACAAGGGCATGTCTCGGGACTCCGCTGTGTTCACACCCATCAACGATGTCCAGAGGAAGAGGCAGTACAGAATAGGGCTCAACCTCTTCAACAAGTAAGAACTTAGTCTAGTCTAGTCTAGTCTAGTACTGTGGTATGCTAAGATATCTATCTAAAGATAGACTAATGCTAATGAATCAGGACTTGTGCATAGATATGAAGATAGATATACATATACTGCAGCATAATGCTTAATGCTTAATATAATGAAGTTGATGCTGGCAGCACACACCTTAGAACATGACAATGAATGTTTCCTTGAGATGTTTTTAAGATTTGTGTCTGCATCTTGCAGGAAAGGGCATCGCATATCTCACAGATAAAAGCAGCTTGCAGCAGAAACCTCAGGCCATGGCGAAATTTCCTTGAGATGTTCTTAAGACTTGTGTCTTGTCTTGTCTTGTAGGAAACCAGAGAAGGGCATCGCGTACCTTGTTGATAAAGGCTTCCTGCAGCACACCCCCCAGGCGGTGGCGAAGTTTCTGCTGAGCAGACGAGGGCTGAGCAGACAGATGATCGGGGAGTACCTCGGCAACTGTCAGAAGGACTTCAACAGAGACGTGCTGGAGTGAGTTAGGCTCCATTTTTAGTAGTAGTAGTAGTAGTAGTAAGGGTGTACAACATGTAGTTACTGTAGCATCCAGTATTTGAATATACTGCTGCTGGGATACCAGTTGGCTAGTCTTCACACCACACTTCCAGGCAGCTCTGTTCAACGGGTTCACCCCTTTATTCTGTTTCAGAAAAAAATTAGAGAATGCAGTAAGTTAAATTCTATGACCAAAACAGCACCAAGAAAAGTTTTCACTCCAGTTAGATTTTTGATTCTATGCAAAATTGTGCTTTCATACTGTATTACCCTCCCTGACTTTTAGTTAAAATCTCTGTCAATCTATAAATCTTTCAATAAACTAAATGTAAGCCTTCTAGTCTATCATGCAACATGCCTTTTGCATCATTAATAAAAAAGAGAAATGATATTGCAGTAACAAATTTCTCTGGATTTTATCAACTAAACGGTTGAAATCTGAAGAATCAGACTGAGCGTAGTAAAAGGGTTCCTGAAAGATCTTCAATCTTTTCTAGCCATGGTGGTTTCCCAGCAGATTTAGTGCCCCAGTTCTGACCTGTACTACTCAATACTGCCGTAAATCTGCTTATTTATTTACCTACTGGAGAGGTGAACATGGTGCAGGGTAATGGTGGTCAGGACGGAGCTATAACTCACGATACAAACTGAAACATTGGAGATGCCAAGTGTAACTCAGGATACAAACTTCATCCTAAAATTGGAGATGCCAAGTGTGAAACATTGATTTTCGTCATGTTGAAAGTGAATGTACTTATTTTTCAATGTGTTGTATGAGGTATACTTTCACGGTATGGTTGGAAACAGTACGTTAATCATATTCCTCCTTGTTATGCCTAATGTATCTCAAAGTTTATTTCTGTCTTTAGTAGTAACATGATATATTGCAGGCATAGCTACTGTGCTTCCTCGACATATACTTTAATTGATGACAAAAGTTAATCCATTGAAAGAGGCTCAAAAATTTTCACGTACTTCGATGTGGACTGTAAATGGATCAGCCCAGTTTTTATTATTTCTTTCACCACCATAAAAGTTCCCTGCTGTGTTGAAAGCCAAGTCTGTTCCATTACCGTACGTTCCCCCACGATTCAGGCCATTTCTGCCCTGCCAAGTTCAAATGTGCAATTTGGAGAAGACCAGGGTTTTCCATGGGAGCTGATAACAGGCCAATCCTGTAGGTAATGCCCTGATGCAGGATGGGTAATGGGGAACGGTGGGTCTGGGGGAGCTGGGTGGGTTTGGGGCTGCTGCAAATTATTGGCTTGGTTCAGACAGGCTCGAGCTGTTACTGTAACACACCTCCAAATTACTTTCAAATTGTTAAAACCCCCAAACTGGAGGCAGGACTAGAAATAGAACAACTCTTAGAGTGAACAAAAACTGAAACAACTGTGATTCATAACCTCCACATCCTGAGTGTCTCCCCGACTAAAGAGCCCATATACTTGTTAAACACGAGACACGTCTTACAGTCTGGTCCTTACGTATACATTTCCTGTCTAAGTGTCCACAAATAAACCCTGAAAATACAACATCCTGAGCAGAGGCAGGTTGGGGTAATTTTTGTGCAGCCTACATAATGTACATGAGGGAAGAGCCCATATATTTCTTGAACCCAAACACAAGAGACACCACTGACAGAGCTTTAACCACCTCCTGACATATCCTGTTAGTGTCCACAAATGACGTAAGACCTCGGAAAACTCGACATCCTGAATGTTGTCAGGTTGGGGTTATTTTTGTGAATTCTCCCTGACTGTTTAGTCCATAAATTTCTTCCATCCAAACACATGCAGGAGACATGACTTTGTATGTAACCGTTATAGAAAAAAAACTTAAACTACCATTTATAACCTCGGACCTCCTGACTTATTCTGTCCACAAACAACCTGAACCCCTCAACACAATATCCTGAATGTCGGCAGGTTTGAGATATTTTTGACACAGTGTAGCCCATAACTAAACCCAAACACAGGCTACATAAAGAACAAAAAATTTAACTACTATTTATAACATCCGATTTATCCTGTTAACAAATGAACTAAAAAAGAACCCAGAAACACAACTTCCTGAGCACCTGCAAGTTGGGGTTATTTTTATGTAGCCTCCCTGGCTCAGTATTAAGCCCATATCTTTGTTAAACCCAAACACAGACAAAATAGAAAAAAAAGTTTAACCACCATTTATAACCTCCTTATTTATCCTGCCCACTTACTGGAACCCAGAAACACACTTCCTGAGTGCCTGAAGGTTTGGGTTATTTTTGTGCAGCTGTGAGTTGATGGATCATCTCAAACATGCCGGAGAATTGATCCGACCCGCCATCAGATCAGGAAGGTCCCAGGTGCAAATAAACCTCTCCATATCAGCAGCAAATTACTGCCCTTTCATGGGCCGCATTCTCCCGGACATGGGCTAGCATGGAACATGGAACCACTTAGTAATACAGGCTAACATGAAACCACTCCTCCACTCCTGGGGAAGTGGAAGCTATATGACGCAGGGAAACTGCTGTAGGGGAACTTTGGAGGCAAAGTTTGGAGTGCGAGATAGAATTTTTAAAAACATGTCAGAATTCCCCGGACACACAGACTGACGTGGAACTGCATCTCGGGGCTGGGAAGGTGGGGAGCTTTGTAAGACTGTGAGGGAAACTCCTGGAGGGCAACTTTGGAGGACGGGGTTTGAAATATCACAAGAAAGGTATAGAACGTTTTCTCAGCCTGAGGCCCTGTGGCTCGCACAGAAACTGAACTCTGTTCTCTGCAGGTCTCAGTCCTTGCTGGCCTGTAACTGGGTGTTTGTTTCTTTGTTTGTTTGCTCGTTTATGTTTATTTACTGATGTTTGTTTACAGCTATGTGGTGGATGACAAAGACTTTCCTGGTCTTGAACATGATGATTGTTTCTTTGTTTGCTTGTTATTGATGTTTGTTTGTTTGTTTGTTTACAGCTGTGTGGTGGATGAGATGGACTTTGCTGACCTGGAACTGGATGTTTGTTTACTGTTTGTTTACTGATGTTTGTTTGTTTGTTTACAGCTGTGTGGTGGATGAGATGGACTTTGCTGACCTGGAACTGGATGTTTGTTTACTGTTTGTTTATTGATGTTTGTTTGTTTGTTTACAGCTGTGTGGTGGATGAGATGGACTTTGCTGACCTGGAACTGGATGAGGCCCTGCGGAAGTTCCAGTCCCAGATCAGAGTACAGGGCGAGGCACAGAAGGTGGAGAGGCTCATCGAGGTCAGTTTCAGTTACTCACACCTTAATGTTTGTCCTGATGACCTGGAACTCTCACACCAGGAAGGATATCAAATAACACACAACAAGATGATCTTTCTGTAATGGTACCTAACTTTTGTCAGGCACATTGTATTTGAGCATAGTCTGAGATTGCTTCAAGGACAATTGGAGAGTAGTTACTGAATTAGGGAGTTTAGTAGAATATTGTGAATTTGATGCACGTGGAACTAGTGGGTACGTACTTTATCGTATAATATGTTGTATGCATTTTTTACTTCCAGAAATTGATATCTATCAGAAAAGATGAATAAAAATAAACAAACTTTCCCTCCACCCAGGCGTTTTCTCAGAGATACTGCATCTGTAACCCCAGTGTGGTTCACCAGTTTAACATTGTACCCCCCCAGCAATGTTTGTTTGTTTGTTTGTTTGTTTACAGGCGTTTTCTCAGAGATACTGCATCTGCAACCCCAGCGTGGTTCACCAGTTTAACATTGTACCCCCTCCCCCAGCGATGTTTGTTTATTTATTTGTTTGTTTGTTTACAGGCATTTTCTCAGAGATACTGCATCTGCAACCCCAGCGATGTTTGTTTATTTGTTTGTTTGTTTGTTTACAGGCATTTTCTCAGAGATACTGCATCTGCAACCCCAGCGTGGTTCACCAGTTTAACCACCCCGACACCATCTTCATCCTGGCCTTCGCCATCATCATGCTGAACACAGACCTGCACAACCCCAACATCAAACGGGAGAGAAAGATGAAACAGGAGAACTTCGTCGAGAATCTGAAAGGTACGCCAGCTTCAGTTTCACCCATCTTTCTACACAGGGACATCCAACAGCCAAACTGCCTGACTTGGATGTCCCTGCTCTTCCAACCGTCACTCTTAGTTCCTGTGGACGTCCCCCCCAAACCAGCTGTCAGCCAATCAGAGAATAGGCTTTTCATTTTCAAAAGCTGTCTCGCATATATAAGGGTAAGTTCATTAATATTTATAAGCAGGACGGTCAGGAACTAAGAGTGACGGTTGAAAGAGCAGGGCACATCCAGACAGGCAGTTTGGCTGTTGGATGCCCCTACGTAGTAGGATGGTTTCACCATGTAGTAACGTTATTTCTTTATATATTCCGGGACATGGGGATTCATATAATAGCTGGCTTGTAAGATCGACACATGGCACCAGAAACAACTCGTTGACAAGCTAGGTGTCTTCCACCCAACCACATTTACAGTAAGCGGTACAGCGGGTGCCAAGCAAGCATCACCACAGTCAACCGTCATGGAAGGTCCCTCCAATATCATATGAAAATATGACAGAAAACAGGTTTAATCCTCTCAGATGGGAGTGAGACTTAAACCTATTGGAGAGTGCAAGAAAATGTTGAAATAAAACTAAAACAGTGAGAATGATGCTTTTGTAAGAGTCAGACTTAAACCAACCATCAGTACAAGAAAACTATCCTGCAGGCTTCGCAGGCCCAATGAACCTTCCCCAGTCTTTAATCAGAACCAACGAAGTGAAAGGTTGCCTGGAAACAAAGCGTCCAATTTCCCCCCCCCCCCCCCTGACCACTGTAAACCTGCCCAGCCAGGTACAGGATGAGGTGTGCAATGTTATTGACTTGCAGGGCAGGTGGAACCACAGGCAGTTATGGGTGATACACACCGCACTCTGGTTGGTGCAGTTAGATGTGATGGACATGGTGATGTTGGGGACTTGAACCTGAAGCAATCATGTGTGATAGGTGCTGCACTCTGGTTGGTGCTGCTAGATGTGATGGGCAGGTGATGGACAGGTGTTGTCATGGCAATATTGGAGACTTGATCCAGAGGCAATGTCAGTGTGATGAGATGGCCTCTCTGTAGTCTGCGTCAGATGTGATAGGTGCTGCACTGTGACAGCTGCATCATGGTTGGTTGAGAAAGGTTTGATTGACAGGCGACTGACTGGTCTAGCCATGGTGATTTTGCAGGCTTGAACTCTAGACATGACTTGGACTTTATTCGATTTGCAGTAGTGACAATGCAATGTGGTCACTAGACAGCTAACTATAGCTCTAGGCATGCAACATTATGAGCAGGTTCATCATACTTTTGAAAAAGAGCAGGCGACTTTCACCAGTCCATTTCACCGGTATCTACAGTACATCACTGCCAAAACAAGCAATTGTCACAGTCACCAACTTAAAACAAGGCAAAAACCTACGTTCTCTTTCTGCTACAAAAAAATGTACAGTATGGTAGAACACTGGAGAGGGGCAGGGGGGCCATTGCCATCCTGTATGCAGAACGTCTGGCCATGGAATAATGAATGTCAGAATCAATGGTGCAAGTTCAGCCATGGATTTTCCTGCCATGTTCAGGAAGATGGAGAGAGAGAGATGGGGGAACTAAAGGAGACGTTATCGGGGAGTGTAACGGGCCGGCGGGGATCGATGGGGCATTGATTCAGAACTCACAAACCTGTGGGTCGGCCCTTAGGGGACAGAGGAGGGAATAAAAGAGGAATGACGGAATGAGGGGGTAAATGTGTCAGTGAAAGAGTAAAAAGAAGTGTGAGTTGCAAGTGAGAATGAGTGCATGTGTGAGTGTGAGCAAGTGAATGAGTCAGTGGGTGATAGTGAGTGAGTGAACAAGTGATTGAGAACAGAGCTGACCTCTGCCCTGTGTTGCTAGGCATCACCTGACCTTTGTGCTGTTGTTAGGCAACACCTGACCTTTGCCCTGTTGCTAGGCATCACCTGACCTTTGCCCTGTTGCTAGGCATTACCTGACCTTTGCCCTGTTGCTAGGCATTATCTGACCTTTGCCCTGTTGCTAGGCATCACCTGACCTTTGCCCTGTTGCTAGGCATTACCTGACCTTTGCCCTGTTGCTAGGCATCACCTGACCTTTGCCCTGTTGCTAGGCATCACCTGACCTTTGCCCTGTTGCTAGGCATTACCTGACCTTTGCCCTGTTGCTAGGCATTATCTGACCTTTGCCCTGTGTTGCTATGCATGTTTTGACCTTTGCCCTGTGTTGCTAGGCGTGGATGCGGGTGGAGACATCCCGCGTGAGATCCTGGTGGGGATCTACGAGAGGATATCCAAGACGGAGCTGAAGACGGGCCCGGATCACGTGACCCAGGTCGCCAAGGTGGAGAAAAACATCGTGGGCAACAAACCAGTGAGTGGGACCGTGCTTATGTTGTTGTTGTTGTTGTTATTGTTGTTGATATGTTGTTGTATTATGTGCTCTGTCGTGTGAGGTGTGTGACAACTTCAGAAGTTAAGAAATTAAATGTATTGATTGTAATAAAAGTTTTGTAGTTATGGTTGACAATGTGAAGAGCTCCTATGTTGAGGTGTGTCTGTGTGACCAGTCTGGGTCTGGCTGATATTGGAGAAGTCATGCATTTTTGCAATATTCTGCGTTCGAATAAAATCTCTAGTAGGTAGTTTGATTTGGGAGTGCAAATTGTTACATCTATCTTTCTGTTGTGGTTTCCGCGTCAGTTTGTACTGAAACTCACATGCCCGACTTCTAAAGGATCCCTGTAAGACTGAGACAGTTTGAGAGCCCAGACTGATATAAGACACTTGAGGAATTGCCGTGACGTTAAGAAACCGGAGGCCAGACTGCCCACTATCGGCTTTACACACGTCAGGACAGAACTCTCGTTAAGCTTTCCGCTTCCGGCCGCACGCCGTCATTAAATCTGGGCATTTTTATATCCCCCGGCCGTGGGCACCAATTCCAGCGGTCAATACGGGGCAACGGCAGGAATTATCCAGGCTGATTTATTCAGCAGAAGTGATCATATTCACCAGGCCCAATCTGGGGCCTCGCATCAGTCAGCTAAAATCACAATACTATGGATTTTTCTGTCCCATCCTTCTTGTGATAGCGACGGCACGGGCCGATCCGATTTTGATTGGAAGATTTGTTTTGTCGTGGTGTGAGTGTAGTTTGCTGAATGATGTCTGAAGTTCTTTTCAATGTTTCAATGCTGATAACATCTATGATTGGTGCTTTTACAATTTACATGTGAATGTGGTGCTATGTTCAGTGCATGTAAGGAGCTGATACACTTGTGTTTAAATCAAGTCCTTGTGAGTTTCGTATCAACTTGTTTTTGGCTGAGGTAAACTTTGCAGCCAAAGAAGTTTTTTATTGATAACTAGGCTGCAGGATGGTTGGTCAAAGTAAAAATTCCTTTTCTGGGCACAAAATTGTACCAAAGCCAACAAAATGTCAATACAAAACGTACACACTCAGACACAAATTGTGACAGCCCCCTTACACAGCCTGATACCTGCCAAGATGCCAACAACCAACTGTAACTTCAGATCAATGTTTTTGCCTTTAGACAATAGCACATGTGATCGATTTTGGATTTCAGTATGTTTGTGTGAATTAATGATTTGTAACATTCTGCAGTTGTTTTTGTGTGTTTGTCTCTGTTTTATATGTTGACGACAAGTTCAATGTTATCCTGAGTATTGCACAATGTCATGGTTCAACATCGATTACCAGTGGTCAACAATGTACAGGAAAATATTGCCTAACTAGAAAGCCACAATGAAGATTTTTTGATACCCTACCGAAGACAGTAAGATGAAGCTTTTTGGTTGAAAACATCTTGAAAACTCCAAATGAATGAATTGCCAAAAAATTACTATTTTCAAATTGATGTTTTGTTTTTTTCTGCTTAAAAAAGTAGTTACCAAAAGTTTTGCCTAACTCTACAACATCACCAAACATTTACTCTAAACTAGGAAAGACTGCATGAAAAGACATTTTTTTGCATGATTATTTTGTTGGTATGGTTTAGATTTAGCTTTAGAAATTGACATCAAGTCAACATTACAGAAAAAAGCTGCTTGCAAAAAGAGCATGGCACGAGTTCTTAACGGTTTATTTTATTGGAATGATTTTGCGTTTACTTTTATTTGGTTCCTTTATTGTTTGACCCACAGATTTGGTCGGTCCCGACGCGAGCGCTCGTCAGCTACTCTCACCTTAACGAGGTTCACGATGTGAATAAGAAGGAGAAAGAGCACGAGCGCGCCCTCTTTCTCTTTAATGACTTGCTAGTGGTAGGTCATTACATGTGTGTGACATCAGCGCCCGCCTGGCAATGTCTTCTTCACCGGAACATGGAGGGCTGCAAAAGTCAAGAAACTGTTTACCTGCTACATTTTTCTTGGAAGAAAACAATGTTTTTTGAGATTGGCAAACTAAAATTTGACCAGGACCCTTCCAAGGTTGTTCCAAGGTCGTTCCTCCATGTTCTGCAGAGAAAAGTCATTGTTGGGGGGGCAGACACAGATTTGCGGAGGAGCCACACTCTATGCCGGGAACTTCAGGAAAGGCATTCTCTTACTGTACAATGCCATTCAGTACCCAGTTTTTGTGAAGAGAAAAACTGAAACTGTTGAAGGCCACAGCTGGGTAATCATGCAGAATTGATTGTCCAAATGAGAAATTTAGATCCTTTGATTCAGCACTATGATCAGATCAAAAGAGTTTTTTTTTGGTCGACTAGACTCAACAGGCAAAGCTTTTTTAGACTTTGCACAAAAGAAAACTGGTTCATCGACGAAGGTTAACGTTAGACATCCAAGTAGTAAGATGCACAAAACAAAATTTACTTCAGAAACTGGATGGCTTTTTTGAATGGTCTGACGTTACAGGTAGCATTAGTCCACTGTCTTTCCTCCGTACAAACCAATTGCTGCCGTCGACAAACAAACAAACAAACAAACAAAGACTTACTTCCAGAAGTTCCCCGGTCCAGAGTGCGGCCCCCCTCCCCCATTCACCACTCCTCTCCACCCCCCTCCCACCCCTGTGTTCTCTCAACGTGTGCCGATGGTTTCCCGCCAGGTGCTCTCTCTGCCCCACCGGCGCCTGGTTTGCTATTGTAGACTTTACGAGATCCATGACCCAAATAAGCGGGAAAAGCTAGGGCTGCACCAGCGTGAGATCTTTCTCTTCAATGACATTTTGGTGGTAGGTTTCTCTTCTTCTCCGTAGGTGATTAATATTGTGATTAACCCATGCATGGAAAATTACTTCTTCCTTCCCGTCTCCTCTTCGTTTAACGTTTCAGTCTGCGTTTCCTTGCTCACGCTTTCTATCCGCAATTAACACAATCGTTACTGTAATTGATAATGATGATCTTCAGCCTGTAACCCGCTATTTATAATTCACAAAGTATGGCAGCTTTAGCACATGCTACAGTCATTGTAATATCACTCTGTAAAGCACCAAAAATCAGTACTAGTTACATTTGAATGTGTTATAGAACGTGTATTTGTCCCTTGGTGGGACGCTATGTGCTCTTGCTGCCATTCTTGTGAAGCCATTGCTCTGACTAACTCCCCACCCCCCTCCCCCGCCTAACTATGCAACACAACCACCCCCCTCCCCCGCCTAACTATGCAACACAATCAGCTGTCTGACAGGCTTTGCTTGCACACTCTCTCAGCTCCATGTCTCTGCAGTATGTTGTCATGGGTCATGCTAAAAGCTTGCAAACATTCGTTGATGAAATAATGTTTTCGAAAATCTACTATTGACAGTTTTGATGAATGGAAAACGTACTAAAACGTAGGCCCCACTTTAATTTTGATACAATGTATAGATTATCTAATACTGTAACAAAATGTGCATTGGGTAGACAAGTCTCCAAGTCACCATACGTGCTCATACTGTAAACACCAGGCCTCAGTGACAACACTGGGGTACAAGTGGCAAAGTTCCCATTTAGAACTTTTGAGGTTGCCAGATGGTTGGATTCACTTGCAATACTGTGCCCTAGACAAAGTGGATAACTAGCCACTGCCGCCACTCACTACACAATGTGACTACATTGAAAACTGTATGTGTAGCTCCGACTTTGTCACATAAAATCCTGGATGTTTACAGTGTTAGCCTGTACAGTGCCTTGAGAATTTGTCTACTCCATGCACCTACATTACAGTTACAAAAGCTTGACACCCCTTTCATACAGAATAGTGATTATTTGATCTCAATCTGACTAACAGTTTTATGCAGAAGCATGTTTCCTTTTGAATTTAAAAAACTTAGCTTTCCCGCAAGCATGAGATGTGATGAGTAAATCATGATTATCATTTGTTTTATGGTGACCTGTTTATATTGACCAATGTCAGCTTTTGCGGTGTTTCTGCTACATTTAGTTGTTTCAAATTCATGTTAACTTTTGGCCTTTAGCCAAGGATAAATATCTGTCAGTTGAAATTTTACTTTTGTTCCCAAATTTGAGAAGACGATTGGAGAGCAGAGTTAAGCAGACCCACAGGAAAAGCTGACGTAGGTCCATAGAAGCCCGCTGACGGGCCAGAACAACATGATTATTAGTTTCTCAGACAGAACGAAAAATGGAAGTCAAATTTTGGTAGTTAATAAACAAGTGGAAAAAAACATAACATGTATGTTTGTCATCTTCATGCCTTCTCGGCACTTCAAGTCATAAAGTTGCCATATCATTTTTCTACTGCCCTATGACTTTTAAAGGTCTTATTTAGTTTTATGATCCCAGACTTCAACTGTTACAGTTAATTTCAAGCTAGGAAACTCTCATTTTTAAAAAGTCTTAGGAATCCCAGTCTCATTTTGAAAGATCAAACTTGTAAGTTTATTTCAGTAAGTCAGCAAACTGTGTGACCTATTTGGTATTTTCTATAAAGTCTTAAAAATCGCAGACTCATTCTAAAAATTCAATTTTCAAAGGCGTGAGAAATCCCAGTTTCATTTTAAAAGGTCAGAGAAGCTCCCATGTTGTTTCAAAAGCTGTCTGAGGAACATTAAATCATGTTGAAGTGACCTTGCCCACGGACTGACTCGCCCCCCTCCCCACAGGTGACTAAGATCCTAGCCAAGAAGAAACACGTGGTGACGTACAGCTTCCGACAGGCCTTCTCACTGCTGGGGATGCAGGTGCTGCTCTTTGAGACGTCTCGTAAGTATGCTCAGAAGATTCCTCAGACTTTCTTAAGGAAACAGACAAGAATGCTCTTGTCTATGTAGCAATATGAAACCTTGAACAATGCTGACCCTTTGTAGTGTCAGCAACCAGAACACAAATCTTTCACAAGTAAAGCTCAGTGAAATCACACATCAATGGGTAGAATATAATGTTTCGTGTGATAATAGAAGATTTTTCTTGGACATCACAAGTAGAAACGTTGAAATTTACCCATTTTGTTCTTTGTGTTTGTTACAGATTATCAATATGGAGTCAGATTGACAACAATGATAGACAATAAGGTAAGATTCACTTCCTCAACACCTCACACATGTCTGGGTTCTGATGAATTTGTCATGATTCCATCCAATCCAGAATTGAACCCAGCTTTTGGTGACTTGTGCAAACTTGTGCACATACTCTGATGACTCATTCAAAGTTTTGAACTTACTCTTAGGCCACACCAATTTAATTTCTTGGTTCACGGATTCCCTCGCTTCTATTTTTTTGGAAAAAAAATAAAAATAAAAATTTCCACTCAGCAATTTTCACCCATAAATGAAACCATTCACCAACTTTTCTGGTGTAACGAATTGGCCTTTATATTATAAGCTCCTTAAAGTGTGGGTACAGGTGTTGTTACCATAAAGTAATAGTGTTTTTGTACTTTTTTCAAGCTGACAACTTTTTAGTCTTTATGTTTTGGATTAGCCCTTACCTTTACCCCAACCATTTTACAATTTTTATTTTTATTTTGCCCTCTCGCTCCATATTTTTTATGAAAAAATCCGTGAACCAAGAAATTAAATTGGTGTGGCCTAATGACTTGTTCAAATTTGTGTTCATATTCTGATGACTCGTTCAAAGTTGTGCACATATTTTGATTACTTGTTCAAACTCGTGTTCATATTCTGATGACTCGTTCAAAGTTGTGCACATAATTTGATTACTTGTTCAAACTTGTACGCATAGTCTGATGACTCTCTCAAACTAAGTTTGATAGTCTGATGACTCTTTCAAACTTGTCTAGACGTTCTGAAGACTCTTTCAAAATTGGGCACACGTTCTAATGACTCCTCCAAACTTATGTGCACATGTTCTGATGACTTGTTCAAACTCGTGTGCGCATGTTCTGATGACTTGTGTGCACATGTTTTGATGACCTGTCCCACCCCTCCGCAGGTTCTGATGACATTTAACGCGCCCAACGCACACGACCGTGAGAAGTTTGTGCAGGACCTGCGGGAGTGCATCCTGGAGGTCAACGAGATGGAGAATCTCAGGATAGGAGGTGAGCGTCTCGAGAACCGTCTCCTGGTGACTTGAGAATAGATCTTGCACATTGGGCCACATCAGTTTATGTTGTCACCCCCCTCCTCACTCCACACACACCAATGCAGGAACAGACTTGGTTTTGTGTTGTCCATTATTTTCTATTGTCCTCTTTGCATGTATATAGTTGATCAGCCGTTCAATTCATCACTGTCGTCTTTCTTGTTTATTTCTTTGTATCACTTCTTTTCTGCTGTCTTTTCCTTCTGTCTGTGTGAACTTTTTGTTTTCCTATCCCCTGTTTGCCCTACTCTTTCCTGTGTCCCTCTCTCTTGTGCCCCCTGCCCCCCCCCTCAAGTGCCCCTTCCACCTGTCCCCCCTCACCCTCCTGTGCCCCCTCCTGTGCCCCCTCCCCCTCTCTTGA